>NW_021318723.1:1574547-1640912 GCF_001605985.2 Dendrobium catenatum
TTTTTTGTAAACAAGTCTTGAATAGATCTTATTATCCTATTTAGTTATTCTTAGTTGGATTTTTGTTTTTCAAAAGAATTTTGTACCCTGAAGGATGTCCGATCTAGGGTTAACAGAATCAGATGTTCTACCTTCTTCTGATTAGGATTTGTTAAACTTCTTGATCTCTTGGAACATTAAAAGTTTAACTTTTTGGAAAAATTCTCATATGATGCCTCCATAAAAAAAAATAGAAAAATTAAAATCCAAAAATATTCGTCTTTTGATTTTCGTTGTGTTTTTGTTTTTGTTTTATTGTGTTTTGACTATTTTTCTTTTCTTTTATTTTTGAGGGTCTTGATTATCACCATCTTTTCCATGTTTTCAATTCCTAGTCACATCGTCCTGGCCGATATTTTTATCGTCCTGGACGATATGACAAATAATCTTCAAAATCCATCTACTGATCTTTTCTGTGCTTGCTGAAACTCATCGGCCTGGACGATCCTATATCGTCTTAGACTATTTGATTGAACTCTTGGTGATAGTCCTGGCCGATAGTATATTTGTCTGGCCGATGCATTTTATGTGCATCATCCTGGCTGATACACTGGATCATCGTGGACGATCCACGTGTCGGAACGTTTTGATCTTTAAATTCGGCCCGGGACGATCCATTATTGGACAATCGGCCGGGTCGATCCACTATTCGTCCTAGACGATACACATGGCAAGAATTTAAAATGTTTTAACTTCAGCCGGTATAATCAATTATTGTGCATCGTCCTGGACGATACACCTAATCGACTCGGACGATCTGCTTTTTCAACGGTCGTCCGGCCTAACTTCTCGGGCTGATCGCTTATGTCTAATCGGCCAGGCCGATATCTGATCGGCCCGAACTATCTGACCATCTTTCTGACCAATCGGCCTGTACGTAATTATTGAGCCATATCGGCCTGAACGATTCTGCGATCGGCCAGGACGATATGGCCATTTCTTTAAATTCTGGCCGATTCCAACCAAGTTTTCTCACTCTTCACCTTTATTCCTTGTGTGTTTTCTTACTAGCTCCATTCTATGGCTGGTGGGAAGCGTGTTCATCAAGCATCTGGGAGTTCCTCGAGGGCGACTCTGGACCCTCGATTCAGGGAGACAGAAGATCAGGCTGCTTACCGTCGCTACAAGGAGTGTGGCATCACCCTCTCCCGGACATTTAATCCTGCATATCTCTCATATCCGGTAATGGATCTCTTTGCCCACACCTCTCTTTATTTCATACTCACCCTCGCTGTCCCTTTTTTCCTCCGAACTCCTCCTAGAATTTTATGCAAATCTTTGCATAAATTCTACCTTCACAGCTCTAACCTCCTATGTGAATCGATGCACGATCGAGATCACATATCAGGACTGTGCGGAGCTTTTACAGTTTTCCACCACCGGGGATAAGCTGCACATAATCGTTTCTGATCTAGATTTTGATTGGTCCACGGAAAACCACTTCCTTCGCCAAACCAACACACCCTTTCATGTTGGAGAGACTATCTCTTTAGTCAAAGATGCTAGGTCAATCCAACATGTCCTTCGCACCTCCATAATTCCAAAATCTGGGGATCGAATCCATATCACTCCACTTCTGTCCTTGACCACCTTTTTTATTATGGCCCAAAGAGAATTCAATGCCACTGATCTACTCTTTCGCTACATCGATCACCTAACCACAATTCACGATCCAGGACATAAGAGAAAGCCCAATCTAGCCTTAGGACACATCATAGCCTACATTCTTGAAACCAAATACAATCTCCAATATCCTACTCCACCAAACCTTCAGCCTCCTTGCTACTCAAACAATTCTTTCACTATCCTTCATAGTACTCGTCTCCACCCAGGAGACGGCGAAGGTCGAAGGGCTAGGGAGGAGGAGGCTTCCGCTCCCGCTCCCATTCCTGATCTTGTTCCTCTCCACTAACACTCACCAGTTGATCAGTTGATTTAGAGGTTTGATCATTGGGAGACTCATTTTGACGCCTACGTTGCTGCACAGGAGCAGCAACATTCTTAGGACATTACCCGTTACGAGTAAAATCACGTGGAGGACTTAGCCCGCTGTGATAGTTACATGGTTCTCCAGCAGCAGCAGCATGACCAGTATATTGCCTGGTTCAATTCTCAGTTTACTTCACTTGCCAGCTACTTTCAGCAGCCACCTCCACCACCTCCATCTGATGATCAGGGTCCTTCATTTTTTCTAGTCTATATTTTTTGCTATTTGTTTCCTATTTTCTGTAGTTTGCCTTTTTAGTCTGTTTTTATTTTTGTTTTTATTTTTTCTTTTGTATCTGGACCCTCTTTTTGTGATGACAAAAGGGGGAGTAGGGTGTGGTAGGAAAAAGGTGTTGGGTTTGGGGTTTGTAACTTTGAATTTCCAATGAACTTTTTAAAAAAAAAAATTTCCTACTTGTGTTTGCCATCATCAAAAAGGGGGAGATTATTGCAATGAGGGCTTCTCCGCCTAGCCGTGGGGGCTAAAGGAGAGTCACGTTTTATAGTGCAATACTTGGAGGGTGCCTCCAAGGAGTGGACGTAGGTCGAGTTGACTGAACCACTATAAATTTCTGTGTTCTTTTTCTTTCTTCCGCACTTCTTAATTCCGCATTTATTTCTGTGGTGTGATTTGGTTTATGCGATTTTTATTCTTTGTGAAAAGAGTTTTTAAAATACTAATTCACCCCCCCTCTTGGTTAGTTTGGGACTAAGTTCATTGGGCTTAACATCCCGAACGAACTTTCACGATCAATTGAAATTATGATGTCAAGGACCATTACATAAAAGGGTGGTTTGATCGTCTAAGATGATCAGATATTATTCAGGATGATTAGACTACAGTAATCATCCCAAGGAGTCATGCTGAATGACTATTAAAAAAGTAGATTATCTAAGATAATTTTGTGCATAGTCTAGGATGATCAATAATAATGGATCATTCTAACCAAATTTAAAATGTGTTACTATTTTTTCCACATGGATCATCCCAAATAAATAGGTGGATCATCCGGGACGATAAAAAAAAATTGAAGTAGAATTTGATCAGATCGTCCAATATCATGTGGATCTTCCAGGATGATCATAGATAATTGAGCTAGATTTGATCAGATAATTCAGGATGATGAGGATCATCTAGGATGATCTCAAATAGTTCAGTCAGATCACCTGTAGATGGAGGATGGTGGTGTGATGATATTGATAGGAATATCATCCAGGACGATAGGAATATCGTCCAGGATGATATGATCAAAAATAAAAATTTTTTATGAATGGATGGAGGTGATCAGAGATGGACCTACAACTAAAAAAATTAGTAAAAAACAAAAAAAATAAAGCAACAAAAAAACTATAAAGATGACAAAAAAGAACAAAAAACACACAATTTTTGTGATCAAAGCACGAACATGATAAATTTTAAATGTGATTGAATAGAAAATTTATAATAAAATAAAATTAACATCATCAAAATTTGAAAAATGGTAGAACAACCGATCCTATTAACCCTAACTCAAACTTCTTATAGGGCAAACCATCTTTTGAAAATAAAGATCTAGCTTAGAAAAAGTAATTAGATAGGAAAAAGTGATTTGCTCAAAACATTGTTCCATAAAAATATCTTATAGAATAATATATAAAATTAATTAGTCACAAACATGACTTTCAAAATCAAGTTTTTTAAAATATCAAATAACACAAGAATTCTTCTAAGATTTAATAGTTTAAAAAGGAAGGAATCTTGCTTTCTTGTAGGCTCATTTTGCACCTCTTGTCAATTAATTGGTGCACTTTGTGCATCTTTTGATTTTTTGATACACTGTGTCTATCATTCAATTTTTTCACGATCATTGCGCATCATTTTAGTTTTTCTTCTTTTTGGAATTATTTTATGCCTCTTGTCAATTTTGCAAGCTAGATCCCTTTTTGAAACTTTTAAATACTCTTAGTTGTGAGAATATCTTCTAGATATTAGAGAAGAAAAACTCACTCTCTAATATAAGAAAGAGTAAACCACAAATTAAAATCAAATTCATATGATAAATGCAATAAATAAAAATACAAAAGCTTGAAAGTATTGTAATGACTTTGAATATTATTTATATAAGATAGATTACAGTAGCAAGATAGAAAATATCTCAATCGCAAAGTTCAGTTGTTAATTTGAGATAATTTTATTTAGAAAAGAAAACTACACTGCTAAAAGAAGTTAGAATGAGGGAAACAATAATTGGTGTTTCTCCCTTTCTTCAATTTAGGGATGTCAAACATTGACTACAAATTTTTAAAAATAAAAACAAGACATAATAATCATTTCATCAATGACCAAAAGAGAAGCAAAAAAAAAAAAAAACTAAAACATCCAAAATGAAAACATGAAAAAATAATAGCAACTAAAAATTAATAACCAAGGACAAAAAAAATAAGAAATGTGAGAAATAAAAGAAAGAATAGAAAATAACAAAAAATAACGTATTAGAAAACATAAAATTCATAATTTGGAAAGCATTATGTTCATGCATTTATGTCAATGACACCCAATCTAGTCCTTAAGTTGCTGAATGTGTCAAAGGCCAGTGGTTTAGTAAAGATGTCAGCTAATTAATTCACAGTTGCCACATGGTGTAACTCAATGTCTCCTTTTGTAACATGGTCCCTAATAAAGTGATGCCTTATGTCAATGTATTTGGTCCTTGAATATCGGATAGGACTGTTAGAGATGTAGATGAAACTATTGTTATAACATAGGATTAAAATTGTGCTTATGGGTAATCCTAAATTCAGAATTTATTGCTTCAACCAAAGGACTTGGGCCATATAACTTCCTAAGTCAATGTACTCAGTTTCAGCAGTGGAAAGTGAAATAGAGTTTTGTTTTTTATTGGATCACAAGACTAAAGATATCCTATGAATTGGCAAGTTCCATAACTACTCTTTCTATCCACCCTACACCCTACAAAATTAGAATCAAAATATCTAATAATCTCAAAAGAAGTGTTGTTCCTAAGATACAAGATTTTTATATTTTGGGTCCCTAAGAGGTATATAAGATTCTCTTATTTGCTGTCATGTGGAATTCTTTAGAATTTGCTTGAAATCTAATACAGAGATAAACATTAAACACTATATCAGGTCAGTTACTATTCAAGTAAAGTATTGATCCAATCATTCCTATACACTTCTTTTGATTAACAGACTTTCAATTTGAGTCCTTATCCAATCGAATACTAGAGTTTATGGGAGTATTTAGTTGCTTATCTTTATCCATTTCATATTTCTTCAAGATATCCTTAATGCACTTTATTTGATTTAGAAAGGTTTCATCATCTAATTATCTTATGCTAAGCCCCAAAAAGTAGTACTCTCCCATCTTACTCATCTGAAATTCCTTACTTAATATTTTAGAAAAATCATCACATAATATTTTATCAGAAGATCCAAAAAGTATATCATCAACATAGATCTGAACAATGAGTAACTTATCTACTATGCTCCCGTTAACAAACATCCTCTTTAGTAAGAATTTGCTAAGCCTCTCAAACAAAGCTCTGGGTACCTGTTTTAATCTATATAAGGCCTTTTTAATTTGTAAACATGATTTGGAAATTGGAAACTCTCAAAATCTTGGGGTTTCTCTACAAAGACATCCTCTTTTATCACCCCATTTAAAATGGCACTTTTGACATCCATTTGAAAAAGCTTAAATTCCTTTTAAAAGGAAAATGCTAGTAGTGCTCTAATGGCTTCCAATTTAGCTATAGGGAAAAAGGTCTCCTCAAATCATCCCTTCTATTTGGTTGTACCCCTTAGCCACTAATCTTACCTTATTCCTAACCACCATACAAGAATCATTTATTTTATTCTTAAAGACCCATTTGATTCCTACCACATTTTGATTCTTAGGTCTTGCTACTAACTCCCAAACATCATTCCTCAAAATTGATTAAGTTCTTCTTGCATAACTAAGATCCAAAATTCATCTAAAAGGGCTTGATTGATTTTGATGGGTTCAATCATTGAGATAAAGGCTAAGTGGTTCACTTCCTTCCTAAGTCCGAGCTAACACCATCAAAAAGGGTCTCCTAAGATTATATCTTTAGGATGACTCAAAGAATATCTCCAATCTCTATGCAAAGTGTGTCTAGGTTCTACCTTTTCCTCCAGATTTATATTTTCTACTCCTTGGATAATCTCACCTACTCCATCGGTGTTAAAGCTCTACCCTTTTCTCCAAAATTTCAACTCCTTGGGTAATCTCTCCACCAAAGTCTTCTTGTTAAACACACTAAAAGATTTCCCCACACTTAAATATTCTAAAAACACTCCTTCATTATATTTTGGGTCAAAGTTTCCTAAGGGTGACTTTCCATTAATAAGACTGTAAACCTTACAGCCAAAGACATGGAGGTGGGAAAGGTTGGGTGTCCTACCCTTAATGATCTCATATGGTGTCTTATCCAATTTTCCTCTGACATTCACCCTATTCAACACATAATAAGTTATATTTACCACTTCAACCTAAAATAATTTTTGAAGTTAATACTCACCAAGCGTGGCTTTAGTGGCTTCAACTAAGGTCAAGTTCTTCCTTTCAGCTATCATATTTTGCTAAGGGGTCCTAGGGAAAGTTCTTTAGGGATGTTAAGCCCTTAAGAACTAGCCCGAGGCTAACCAAGAGGGGGGGGGGGGGGGGTAACCAAGAGGGGGGGGGGGGTGAATTGCTATTTTAAAAAAAATTTAAGCAAAGCACAACAAATTTTAAAACCAAATCACCACAGAAATCAAAGTGCAAAAAAATAAAGAAATGCGGAAGCAGTAGAAATAGAACATAGAGATTTATAGTGGTTCGGTCAACTCGACCTACTTTCACTCCTTGGAGGCACCCTCTGAGTATTGCACTATAAAAGTGAGTCTCCTTTTGCTCCAACAGCAAGGCGGAAAAGCCTTTACAAAGCCTCCTTTTTGCCAACCCCGGCAAGGCAGAGAAACCAACTCCTTTTACTTCCTCCTGAAGCAGCAGAGAACCTTGACTCCTTTTACTTCCTCCTGAAGTAGGCAGAGAACGTCGATCGATTGCTAAAGCTTACCTCTCCCAACCCTTCCAAGGACAAGAGACTCTAGTGGAAGAAGAAGTGGAACATTGCTTGGAGCAACCCGTGTGAATCCCCCTCACAAAATCCTCTTTCTCTCCCTCTCTTTATCTCTCTTCTAGGCTCTCTCAGGTCAAGACAGTAGCAAAAGATCTTAATGCATGAGAAAATTTGGGTCCTTTAAATAGAATTTCAAGAACTGACATTATCATCCAGGATGATAGGAATATCGGAAGAAAATTAGTTACATCGTCCAGGCTGAGGCAATTTGGGACGATCAGAAGAAAATAAGCTCAATCAGCTGAGGCAATTTGGGACGATCAGAAGAAAATTAGTTACATCGTCCAGGCTGATCTCAATATCATCCTGGCCTATTAGTTCAGATTTGAGTACAATCATCCTGAGCATCGCCCAGAATAGATGCTGGCAGATGTCAATCGTCTAGGACATTATCCCAGCCGATTCTGCGATCATCCTGACCGTTATGATTGTATCAATCAGGCTTAATTACTTTCCATAATTGCTAGATTAATTTTGGCATAATTATACTTCATCGTCCAGGCTAATATAGAGATTATCCTGGCCGATAATTTAAAATAAAGAATACCTAAATTGATCTTGATGACTGATTCTTTCTGATTTGAGACTATCATCCCGGCTGATACAAGGATCATCTAGGATGATTTTCTTAATGACGGTTGCTTAACTAGGATGCCTTAATTAGGGTTTCAATTTTTGGAATTTTTATTGCGTCCTCCCACCTAACGTAGAGATACGCCCTCCCAACGCCAAAAAACTCAGTTTTTGCTCGGTATTGCTAGGTATTATTTGATAATAATGAGGAATATCACCATGTGAAGACCAATACTGAGTTATACCGAGCTGTACCGAGCAATACCGAGCAATACAAAAAAATACCGAGTTCTTTCTAGGAAAATCTAGGTATTTTTTTGTATTGCTCGGTATTGCTCGGTATAGCTCGGTATAACTCGGTATTGGTTTTCGCATGATGATATTCCTCATTATTATTTGGTATTGCTTGATATTTGCTCGGTATTTCTCATTTTTTAGTGCGAATTTAGCTCTGGGAGGACGTATCTCTACGTCAGGTGGGAGGACGCAATAAAAATTCTTTTCGACCCGATCGTGCAAGCCGATATAAGTATCATCTAGGATGATGTGAGTAAAAAATAGAAAACTCTAATTCAGACAAAAAAATTACTCAATTGTGTATGTGTAGGGTTTCTTAGCATCAGACACTTCAAAGGTTATAATTGACTCAAGAAAGGGAAAAAGTACATTACAAACTGACTCAGACCTATTCTACCCATCAGACACTTCAAAGGTTATAATTGTGGTCCTGAAATTTCAGTAGGCAAGGAAGTCATAGAAAAACAAGATTGTTTACTATCATCAAAATTATATTCTATGAAAACAGATTTGTAATAATCTGCTTCTTTTTTATGATGGAAAACTCGTAGTTTTAAAGCAGTTCAAAATAGTTTTTTAAAGGATATGAGTAAGAACCAAAAAACCAGAATCAACCAGTACAAACTTCTCCCCCTTTTGTTATCGCAAAAAGGAGGAGGAAAAGAAAAAAGAACGAATTAAAAATAAAGATATTTTTTCATGGCATGAATATGATATGGTTTCCATGTGATTAATTTTAAAAACTTGTAAGTGAATGAGTTAACATCGTTAAAAATCCAAAAAATGGTAAAATATCTGATCATGTTAACCCTAAGCTCAGACTTCTTTTAGGGCCAAACATCTTTTTAAATCAAAAAGCCTATAAAAAATTTATTGGATAAGAAAAAGAGATCCGATCAAGACTTGGTTTCAGAAAAATATCTTATAGAATAATGTATCAAAGTACTTTGTTACAATCACAAAATTCAAAATCAAGTCTTTGAAAATATCAAGTGATACATGAAATCTTATAAGTTTTAAGACTTGGAGGAAAGGAAGATAGCTTGTTTTTTATGGGCTTATTTTATGCCTCTTATTCATTGAATGGCGCACTTTGCGCATCTTTTGATGTTTAAGATATATATATATATATATATATATATATATCAATTTGGCTTCATTGCGCATCTTTTGTTTTCGGCATCATTGGCCATTTTTTTTATTATTTTTGCAAGATAGATTCTTTTCCAAAAACTCTTAAATATTTTTAGTTGTTAGTATATCTTCTAGATATTAGTGAAGAAAAACTCACTCTCTAATATAAGGAAGAACAATCCACTAAACAGAATAAAAAATCATGTGAGAGATGCATTGACACGATAACGTGAAATCTTAAATTAACATAAAAACTTTGATTATTATAGTATAAGCTATATTACTGTAGCAAGGTAGAAACGATCTTAATTTTAAAATCCAGTTGTTAATTTGAGATAGACTTTTGGTTAGAAAAGAAATTTTTCCCACTAAAATAGGTTAGAGAAAGAGACACAATCAACGGTGTTTTTTACCCTTTAGTAGATTAAGTGATGTAAAACACTAACTACAAATTTTCAAAATAAAAGACAAGGCATAAGATATCAATTCAGCGATGCTTTGAATAGGAAAAATAAAGCAAGGCATATGAAAATTAAAGTACCAAAAAAAAAACAAAAACTAACTAACTAAAAAAATTAGAAATATAAAACAATTTAATTAGCAGATAAAACATCAGTAAAATCAAGTTCATGCATTAATGTCAATCACACCCATTCTGGTCCTTAAATTGCTGAAACTGTCGAAGGCCAGTGGTTTAGTAAATATGTCAGCCAGTTGATTCTCAGTCGCCACATGATGTAACTCAATGTCTCCCTTAGTCACATGGTCTCTAATAAAGTGATACCTTATGTCAATGTACTTAGTCCTTGAATGTTAGATAGGATACTTAGAAATGCAGATGGCACTAGTGTTGTCACAAAGAATAAAGATGGTGCCTATAGGTAATCCTAAATCCAGTACTTGCTATTTTAACTAAAGGACTTAGGCCACACAACTTCCTAAGGCTATGTACTCAACCTCAACAGTGGAAAGAGCAAGTGAGTTTTGCTTTCTACTAGACCAGGAGACTAAAGATTATCCTATGAATTGACAAGTTTCAAAAGTGCTTTTTCTATCCACCTTACATCCTGCAAAATCAGAATCAGAATATCCAATAATCTCAAAAGAAGTGTTGTAACTAGGGTAGCAGATTACTAAGTTTTGGGTCCCTAAAAGGTATCTAAGAATTCTCTTAACTGCAGTCAGATGGGATTCCTTAGGGTCAGCTTAAAATCTAGCACAAAGATAAACACTAAACATTATATCAGGTCGGCTAGCAGTCAGGTAAAGTAAAGATCCAATCATCCCCCTGCACTTCTTCTGATCCATAGACTTACCACATGGGTCCTTATCCAACTGAACACTAGAGGTCATGGGAGTCTTAATTAGCTTAGCTTTATCCATCTCATACTTCTTCAAAATGTCCTTTATATATTTTGATTAATTTAGAAAGATTCTATTATCTAATTATCTTATGCTAAATCCCAAAAAGTAGGACAACTCTACCATCATACTCATCTCAAACTCTCTACTCATTGTCTAAGAAAAATCAACGCATAATCTCTTATTAGAAGATCCAAAAAATATATCATCCACATAAATTTGAATAATGAGTAAATCATCTTCTACTCTCCTCAGAAAAAGATTGGTGTCTATGCTCCCCTTAACAAAATCCCTCTCTAGTAGGAATGTGCTAAGCCTCTCATACCAAGCTCTAGGTGCCTACTTTAATCCATATAAGGTTATTTTTAATTTGAAAATATGATTTGGAAATTGGGAACTCTCAAAACCTTGGGATTGTTCTACAAACAGATCTTCTTTTGTTACCCCATTTAAAAAGACACTCATAATGTCCATTTGAAAAAGCTTAAATCCCTTATAGCAAGCAAATGCTAATAGCACTGTAATGGCTTCCAATCTAGCTACAAGGGCAAAGGTCTCCTCAAAATCTATCCCTTCAATTTAGTTGTACCCCTTAGCCACCAATCTTGCCTTATTCCTAACCACCACACCTGAATCATTCACCTTATTCTTAAAGACCCACTTTGTTCCAACCACACTATATCCCTTAGGTCTTTCTACAAGCTCCCAATCATCATTTCTAACAAGTTGGTTCAACTCCTCCTGCATGGCTAAGATCCAAAACTCATCAGAAAGGGCTTGATTTATGTTGGTGAGTTCAGCCATTGAGATAAAGGTAGAGTGGTTCACTTCTTTCCTAAGTACATGTCTAGTGCTAACTCCATCAGAAGGGTCTCCTAAGATCAAGTCTTTAGGGTGACTCGAAGAGTATCTTCAATCTCTAGGCAAAGGGTGAAGGTTCAATTCTTTCCTACAGATATATGTTTTCTACCCTTGGGTAACCTCTCCTACTCCTTCAGTGTTCTGGTGCTCTACCATCTTCTCTAAATTTTCTATTCTAGTGGTAATCTCTCCAACATCATCATCATCCTCAACTCTAGGCTTTCTAGGATCAGACTCATCAAACACTACATGAGTAGTTTCTTCCACCACCAAAGTTCTCTTATTAAACACCCTAAAAGACTTCCCAACACATGAATATTCTAAGAAAACTCCTTCATCAGTTTTTTGGTCAAATTTTTCTAAGTGAGTCTTCCCATTATTATGAATGAAAACCTTACAACTAAAGATTTGAAGGTGGGAAAGATTGGGTGTCCTACCCTTAAGGATCTCATAGGGTATCTTATCCAATTTGGCTCTAACATTTACCCTATTCAACACATAACAAGCTGTGAATCGCTTCAGGCCAAAAGTATTTTGGAAGTGAATACTCAGCAAGCATGGCTTTGGAGGCTTCCACTAAGGTCCATTTCTTCCTTTCAGCTACTCCGATCTATTGAGGGGTCCTAGGAGCTGAAAGTTGTGGCTAATCCCCTTGTCCTCACAAAAATCTCCAAATCTTTCATTTTCAAACTCTCCCCCATGGTCACTATGGATGGTCAAGATCTCATAACCTAGCTTTTTTTGAATCCAAGTAAAAAAGGCTCTAAAATTCGTAAAAGACTCATTTTTTTGTGACAAAAATCTAATCCAAGTGAACCTCGAGTAGTCATCAACAATCACAAAATCATAGACTTTCCCTCCCAAGCTGGCAGTGCTAATGGGTCCAAACAAATCCTTGTGAAGGACTTCTAAAGTTCTAGAGGTGTTAATGTCTTTAATGGAGTGAAAAGTGGAGTAGACTTGCTTTCCTAATTGGCAGGCATCACAAAGGTGGTCTTTTGAGAACTTAAGTTTGGGGACACCTCTGACTAGGTCTTTTTGGGTCACTTTCTTATGGGTTTTAATACTAGCATGACATAATCTCCTGTGCCACAACCATGAATCATCAACAAAAAATTTTAAGTAAAATGAAGCAGCAGTTTAATTGTTATTTAAATCAACATGTAAACATTGTTGATCCACTTTCCTTGTAAAATATTGTTATTATTTAAGCTTATAATGAATGAATTTACCAAAAAATTTATAATGAATCCCTTGTCGCAAAGCTAACTGATGCTGAGCAAGTTGTGTTTCAGTCTATCTACAAGAAAAATAATTTCAATTAGAAGATTCTTGGAATTACCAATTATACATGTTCCTACCACCATCCTGGTGGTGTTGTCTCTAAGAGTAACCTTGCCTCCTGTCCTGGTCTCCAGCAAAATGAATTGATTGGCCTCACCAGTCATATATCGAGAGCATCCGTTGTCCAGGTACCACATGCTCTCACGAGGCCTTTTGTGAGAGCACTCCTACAAAATTATTAAATGCCAGATTTAAGAACCCAACCATGTTTGGGTTCCTTTTTATCGAAAGTAGAATGCAATGCATGTGAGTTATGCTGTGAATCATGCAATTTGGGTCTCCAAACCCAACGTGAACTATGGTGAATGGTGCAAGTCTAACCACATTCTCCTCTCTAATTCACACACAAAAAACATTACAATTTTAACAGCTAAAAATGGGCTTTAAAATCCTTGAAATCTCAAAGTAGTCGTTACTATTATACATTATGATTTCTAATCGTACAATACGATATGTATAAACAAACTTCATCCTGGTATGAAGTGGTACGAACAGTTCAAAAAAATATTCCTACAGTACGATTTTAAATCGTACGGTATGTTCATAACAATACTGTTCGTACATGACGATATCTGGGACGATCAAACATCGTATCTGTTCATCATATGGTATGATTGACATCGTACATTATGATGAGATAAAACCCAAGAGATACTCCAGGATGATCTTCGGGACGATTATATTTCGTCTCTGTTCATCGTATTGTATGAATGGGTTCGTACAGTATGATGTTCAAATTATAATTAAGCCCAGATTTCTTGCACTAATCACTGGTTAAATTAAGTAAGTATTTAAAATAAATCTTACAGTATGAACGTGTTAGTACTATACGAACGACATAAAATAACTTACTTAAGTTAAAACGAGAGCTAGGGTTTTGGATTTGAACATATCGTACAGTACGATTACATTTGTATGGTATGATCTATTCACAGAATCGTCCTACAAAGCTCTAATCGTATGGTATGAAATAACATCGTACAGTATGATTTACAGAGAAAGAAAACTATATATTTTTCATTTAAAAACACTCTCCCCCTGTGTGTGTGCATGATTGCTCAGACTTTTATGCATTTTGTGGCCAGACTCAAGAAAATAAAAATAAAATAAACAACAAAATACATTGCAGACTCATACTTCTAATCTACCCATGCTTGAGTCTTCCTGTCGTCCTGAGTAGCTTTTGATCTTTCTAAAATGTTAGTACTCACGGACAATAGCAAATAAAAAAATATGTAATGAATAGATAATTCAACTGACATTATTTGTCATCATCAAAATCTCAAACTCGGGGTCATGGATTGCAACAATCTCCCCCTTTTTGATGATCTCAAATAATATTTGTTGTAAGTGTGTGTTAAAGGCATTTTTTTAAAATTTAATTTAAACATAAGAACAAGAAGAAAAGAAATAAAAGAAGATGGAGTACAAAAGAAAAAAAATGCATTTAACCATAGAAACAAAATACAACAACCTTCTCCCCCTTTTAACAGCACCAAAAAGAGGAGCAAACACTAAAAAAGAAAAAACAACTACAATACAAAGATAATTTATAGTGGAGGATCCTGACCAGTAGGTGGTGGAGGTGGATTTGGTTGGAAGTACTAAAAGAGAGTGTGAAATCACTGATCAAAAGTAGTAAAGCGTTCTCCAAACCATTGCATATCTGTCTCGTGTTGCTGATGTTGTTATTGAATGTGAGTATCGAGACAAGTCTTAAGTTGGTCGAAGCGTTCGACTAAATCATCTTGTGCTGGTGCAGGTACTTGGGGTGGTGCATGTCATCGTGGACGTGCTTGAGCTATGGCCGGGGCATCTTCCCCTTCTTCGTCAAAAACAGGTTCTTCTGGCTCGCATCCCCGATGGAAAAGAATACGGAAAGAGGCATCTGTATAAAAAAATAGAAAGATTATTGGGTTCACCAGGATATGTCATTTGATATTTATTTTGGAGAATATATCCTATAAGGTGACCAAGAGCAATATTTTGTTTTCGGCGAGTGGTAGGGAGACGAACGAAGGTCATAGGTCGAATGTAGTTAATAATTAGATCGACCTCATCGAATTTTGTGTTGGTCATGATAAGGTAGGTAGTGACAGATAGGGTCGGGGTCATGTTGACACGGTCACCACCTTTGGGTATTATGGAGGTACGAAGGACATGTTGGATTTTGCGCGCATTTCTATTTAGTGATGAAACGAGAGGTTGGTGTTGATAGAATGCATTGTTCCTAAGGACCCTATTAACATCACTCTAGTTAAAGTCGTTTGTAAGAAAAGAACGAACCATAGGCCCGTTAGTAGATAGCCCAATGTATTGGGCGATGTCAGCCTTGGTTATTTCAACCTTTTGACGACAAACGAAAGAGTGGAAAGTGAGGTGGTCGACAGTATTAGTTTGGCTAGGAATTCTAGAAGAAGTTCAGAGTTGTACGGGAAGGCCAGGTGAGAAGAAATTGGAGGGTGGTGGAAGCAAAGAGGTTTAGTATCTCGAAGTTTAGAGCTTCCTAATTTAGCAGTCTAGAGGGTTTGATTTTGCAGGATTTAAACTTGTGGTATGCATCCTCATTTCGGCATTCAAGAATCGAGCGCTATGGCGGCGAGAGGAAGAAGAACTTCCCGCTACCAAATGACCTCTCTTGCTAGAACTAGATATTGTGTACAAGGTGAGTGAGAGGTGAGAAGAACCAAGTGAATTGATTAGTGTAGTGTAAGTGAAGAGGTCGGCTTACCCACCCAATATATAGAGTTTTCCACACATCGTACAGTACGATAGTACATCGTACAGTACGATATGGTAATAATTGCTCTGATGGTTCGTACCGGGAAAAGGATGTCAAAACGTACAATACTATGAATATCATACAGTACGATCAGATGAATATCGATCGTCCCGAGGGTCGTTAGTATGACTTTTTACCAAAAGTATCGTACAGTACGAACAGGTGTCTCGTATAGTACGAATGACATTAATATCATACCAAACCCCTTTATTTCGTTCTCATATGTTTGCTGAGGTGGATCGTACAGTACAATGTGTGTATATCGTAAAGTACGATAGACAATAATAACATACCAGCACGCTTAAATTCATCCCAATCCGTTCGTAAATGTGGCGCGTACAGTACGAAGAGGATATATCATACCGTATGATGACCAATAATTTATCGTACAGTACGATGTGAGTCATACAGTACAATCAACAGAGACAAAATTTACTGATTGGTGTGTTCTGTGTAGATTATAGTATATTGTACAGAACAATCGGTGTATCGCACAGTACAATATTATAGAGTCAAGGTTAGTGCTTTATGTGTAGTGAGTGTGTGATGAACAGGAGCAGCCCTATGTTTGTTTGTTTTTTTATTTAGTTTTTGTTTTTGTTTTGTTTTGTTTTGTTTTTTTTTAATGCAATTATATCTATGACACCTAATCTAGTCCTCAAGGTGCTAAAGGTGTCGAAAGCTAGAGGTTTTGTGAATATGCCAGCTAATTAATCTCTTATAGTGATGTGATGTAATTCTATATCTCCCTTAGCAATGTGATCTCTACTGAAATGGTGTCTAATGTCTATGTGTTTTGTTCGAGAGTGCTGAATTTGGTTTTTAGAGATGTAAATTACGCTTGTGTTGTCACACATGATTGAAATGATTCCTACATGTAGGTCAAGATCAAGAATTTATTATTTTAGCCATAGTACTTGTGCAACACAACTTCCTACTGCAATATATTATGCCTCAGCTATGAAAAGTGCTACTGAGTTTTGCTTCCTACTGGACCAAGAAACTAATGAGAGTCCTATGAATTGGTAGGTATCAGAGGTGCTTTTTCTTTCTATCCTGCATCGTCCAAAGTCAAAATCTGAGTACCCTAAGATTTCAATAGAAGTGCTGTGCCTAGGATACCAAATTCCTAAGTTTGGGGTGCCTAGTAGATATATAAGAATTCTATTAACAGCAGTTAAGTGAGACTCTTTAGGATCAGCTTGAAAATAAGCACAGAGGCACACACTAAATATTATGTCCGGTCTACTGGCAGTCAGGTAAAGAAGGGACCCAATCATTCTTCTATATTTTTTCTGATCTACTAATTTTCCACTAGGATCTTTGTCTAACTGAATTGTTGAGCTCATTGGAGTGTTCATAGGTTTAGCACTATCCATTTCATATTTTTTCAAGATATCCTTAATGTACTTTATTTGGCTAAGAAAAGTTCTATTATCCATTTGTTTTACACTAAAGAAGTGTTGTGCCTAGGATACCAAATTCCTAAGTTTGGGGTGCCTAGTAGAATCTGAGTACCTTAAGATTTCAATAGAAGTGCTGTGCCTAGGATACCAAATTCCTAAGTTTGGGGTGCATAGTAGATATATAAGAATTCTCTTAACAGCAGTTAAGTGAGACTCTTTAGGATCAGCTAGAAAATAAGCACATATGCACACACTAAACATTATGTTCGGTCTACTAGCAGTCAGGTAAAGAAGGGACCCAATCATTCTTCTATATTTTTTCTGATCTACTAATTTTCCACTAGGATCCTTGTCTAACTGAATTGTTGAGCTCATTGGAGTATTCATGGGTTTAGCACTATCCATTTCATATTTTTTCAAGATATCCTTAATGTACTTTATTTGGCTAAGAAAAGTTCTATTATCCATTTGTTTTACACTAAAGCCAAGAAAGTAATTAAGTTTTCCCATCATGATCATTTCAAACTCATTACTCATTATTTTGGAAAATTCATCACATAATATTTTATCTGAAGATCCAAATAGAATTTTATCCACATATATCTAAACAATGAGAATTTCTTCTTTGACCTTTTGTAAAAAAAGTGTAGTATCTACACTACCCTTTTCAAATCCTCTATCCAATAGGAATGAGCTAAGTCTTTCGTACCATGCTCTAGGTGCTTGATCTAATCCATAAAGTGTCTTCTTTAATTTGAATACATGGTTTGGAAATTGTGAACTTTTAAATTCAGGGGGTTGCTCAACATAGACATCTTCCTTAATTACCCCATTCAGAAATGCACTCTTTACATCCATTTGATATAACTTAAAGTTCTTGATGCAAGCAAAGCTAAGAGCACTCTTATGTCTTCTAGTCTAGCAACAGGGGTAAAGGTTTCTTCAAAGTCTATTCCCTCAATTTGGTTGTACCCCTTAGCTACTAGTCTGACTTTATTCCTTATTATTGTTCCTGAATCATTCACCTTATTCTTGAAGACCCATTTTGTTCCAACAACACTTTGTTCTTTAGGTCTCTTGACTAACTCCCAAACATCATTCCTGATGAATTGGTTCAACTCTTCCTGCATTGCTAGAATCAAAAATTCATCTCCTAAGGCTTGATTTATATTTGTAGGTTCTATCATAGAGATGAATGCTGAATGACTAACCTCCTTCCTAAGTCCATGCTTAGTTCTTACACCTTCTGAAGGGTCTCCTAAAATTAACTCTTTAGGATGACTAGAAGAATATCTCCATTCTCTAAGCAAACCTTCCTGAGGTTCTACCCTTTCCCCTAAGGTCATAGTCTTTACTCCTTGAATTGCCTCTATTTCATCATCTTTAATTTTAGATTCAGAGGGCTTATCTGATTCATCAAATACTACATGGGTGTACTCTTCTACTATAAGGGTTCTCTTATTAAAAATTCTATAGGCCTTACCTACAGATGAATAACCTAAGAAGACACCCTCATCAGACCTTGGACCGAATTTTCCTAAGGGATGTTTACCATTATTCATGATGAAGCACTTGCACCCAAAGACATGTAAGTGTGAAAGGTTTTTTGTCCTACCCTTAAGGAGCTCATAAGGAGTCTTGCTCAGCTTAGATCTAATGTTCACCCTATTTAAGACATAGCACGCTGTGTTGACCTCTTCTGCCCAAAAGTATCTAGGAAGGATGTATTTCCGCTAACATTGCCTTAGCGGCTTCTACCAAGGTTCTATTCTTCCTTTCTGCTATACCATTTTGCTGTGGAGTTCTAGGCGCTGAAAAGTTATGTTCTATTCCTAGCTCTTGACAGAATGATTCAAATCTATCATTTTGAAATTCTCCACCATGATCGCTATGAATTGTTGAGATTTCACAACCTAATTTTCGTTGAATCCATGTGGAGAAAACCTTAAATTCCTCAAAAGACTCATTTTTATGTGCTAAGAATCTTACCCAAGTGAATCTAGTGAAGTCATATACAATCACAAATCCATAATTTTTTCCACCTAGGTTGGTTGTACTAACGGGTCCAAATAAGTCCATGTGTAGGATTTCTAGTGGCGTAGCGGTGATCACATCTCTAATTGAATGAAAAGATGATTTGACTTGTTTTCCAAATTGGCAAGCACCACATAAATGATCCTTTGTGAAATCTAGCTTAGGTACGCCTCTAACTAGGTTTTTCTAAGTCATGTTTCTAAGAGTTTTCATACTAGCATGGCATAGTCTCCTATGTCATTGCCACGAGTCATCAACTATTATTTTCAAACAAAATAAATTTGAACTATCAATGCAATAAAGGTCTAACATGTAAATATTGTTCATTTGTTTTCCTTCTAAAACTAGTTTATAATTTAAACTAATCAGATATTTATTAGATAGAAATTTAATATCAAAACCTTTGTCACACAGTTGACTAACGTAAGTAAATTATGCTTCAAACCATCAACTAGTAAGACATTTTCAATTAAAAATTTTTTAGCATTACCAATAATACCTGAGCCTATCACCTTCCTGGTTGTGTTGTCTCCGAACGTTACTTTGCCTCCAGTTTTGGTCTCTAGTAGGATGAACATCTTCATATCTCCATTCATGTGTCGTTAGAAGCCACTCTCCAGGTACCACATGCTCTCACTAGGTCTTTTGTGAGAGCACACCTACAATTTCATTCAAAGATTAGATTTGGGAACCCAAGTGAGTTTGGGTTCCTCCTTATGCTTGCATGAATGAGATTTATGCATGCTATGCTATGATGGCTGCAGTTTAGGTCTCTATACTAAGTGTGTCCTGTGGTGAATTATGCATGTGCGGGCTATGTGACCTAACATGCCACAAGAGAAACACCTAACACCAGGAAATGAGTTTACTAATCTTTGTGGGTAATAGTGCCTCTTCCAAATGTTGTGTGATGCATGCTGTGTTGGGGGTTTACTAGGATGGCCTAATGTGAGTGATGCAATTTCATTTTCTAATTTTTTTATTCTTTCAAAAAAAGTTTTATTTTGAGCTGTCAATCCATCAACTTCTATTAATAGCAAGTGCTCACTATGATCTACTTCTAATGCAAGTTTGTCCAGTCTATCAAAAGCTTCTTCTAGTTCAATATGAGTGGTTTTCAAGGTTTCATGCACTTCAGTTAGTTCAATATGCTTCTTATTTAATGCATCATACTCATCAAGAAGTAGCATATGATCTCTATCTAAATTAAAATTTCCATTAAACAAGTTAGCATGCTCAGATTGTAAAGAACTAAATTCAACATTAAGCTTAGCATGCATCTTTTTCAACTTCCTATACGAGTCATAGATATTTTCAGAAATAAATAATAACTCTTCATATGAAAGTTGACATACCTCATCTTGATCCGATTGATCAAGGTTATCATTAGTCATAAGACACAAATTTGTTACCTCCTCCTCTACTTCCTCTTCTGACAATTCTGAGGCAGAGATGACCCAAAAAGCTTTTTGTGACTTCATCTTTGATTTCTTGTATTTGGCTTTGTCATCTCCTCTCTCCTTAGCTAGTTGACTCTTCAGATTGGGGCAATCGGCTCGAAGGTGACCTGGCTTCTTGCACTCAAAACAGATTGTATCAGATGAAACCTTATTGAACCTTGAGCTCTTACCTTTATTCCAGCTATTCTGATGATGCTTCTATTTTCTGTTCAGGAAATTTTTAAACTGTCGGGTCATTAGTACTATCTCATCCTCTTCCTCCACTGCAGAGCTTTCACTTTCCGAGTTGTTAGTTTTTAATGCCACTGTTTGCTCCTTCTTCTTTTCACCTGCATCACTTTATCTCTGACTCACTCCTTGCTCGTATGACATGAGTGACCCAAGGAGATTATTAGAGTAAATGTTAAGGTCTTTAGATTCAGTGATAGCAGTTATGTTTGGATCATAGGAGCTAGGTAAGCATCTAAGAATTTTATTTACTTTCTCAGAGTTTGAAATCCTCTACCTAATGCATGCAAGGATGTCATGATTTGGGTGAACCTAGTATACATGTCAGATATTATTTCGCTAGGTTTCATGCAGAAGAGTTTATAATCCCTATCCTTATTGCTACATTCATTAAAAGGTACAGGTGTTTTTAATCCATTAACAGTTTTAAACAGTGCAACATATCCATCATTCACTAATATCCACATGTGGTAATCAATAGCTTGTAAAAAAGTAGACATTCTAATTTTCCAGAAATCAAATGGAATGTTATCAAAAAGAGGTGGACAGGTTATTGAATAACCCTCCGCAGTATTACGATTACCAAAATGCAACATGATCGTTTTTCATGATTTTCTAAAGCACTACTTAAAAACAGGCTCTGATACCAATTGAAGTTACTAAATGGACAAGAGGAGGGGGGGGGGGTGAATTGTGAAAACTTTTTGACAATAATTAAAATCTAAGTAGGAGTTCTAATTTTTCTTGATGTTTTTAAAAGTTTAACATGAAAATTTAAACAACTTTTCTTTCACAAATTTTCCCAAGCAAATATTGTAAAATAAAATGCACGCATAAATAAAAGACAATAAGGAAAAAACACACGGAGATTTATATAGTGGTTCGGTCAAACAATGACCTACGTCCACTCCTCTTAGTCCTCTGCTCTGGGTATTTCACTACAAGCAATAGCTCTCCTTTTGCCCCCCTTGGCAAGGCGGAGAAACCCTTACAATACTTCCTTTCACCAACCCGGCGTGGCAGAGTGCCAAACTCTATTTTCACCCTCCTGGCGACGGCAGAGAACCTTCTCATTTTTCTCCCTCCTGGAGAAGGCAGAGTACCTTGAGCTCACGGATGTAGAAGAGCCTTTCCACTTGGAGATCTTCCCATAAATTCTTCTAGGGCCATAGGAGGAGCAAGATGCAGTAAGTTCGGAGAACCCGTGTGATCTCCCTCACACCTCTTCTCCCTCACAACGCTCACCTTCTTCTTCCTCTCTCAAACCCTAAAGAACTTCTCAAGAGCTCTCTCCCTCGGAATTCCTCACTAACCACGTTCTCCTCTCTGATTCACACACACAAAATATTACAATTTTGACACCTAAAAATGGGCTCCAAAATCCTTGAAATCTCAAAGTAGCTGTTTCTATCATACACTACAATTTCTAATCGTAAAGTACAATATGTATAAATAAACTTCATCTTGGTATGAATTGGTATGAGTAGTTCAAAAAACATTCATACAGTACGATTTTAAATTGTACGGTACGATCCATAATAATACTGTTCGTACAGGACAATTTCGGGACGATCAAACATCGTATTTGTTCATCGTATGGTACGATTGACATCGTACAGTATGATGAGACAAAACCCAAGAGATCGTCTAGGACGATCTTTGGGATGATTATAATTCGAATCTGTTCATCGTATTATACGAATGGGTTCGTACAGTACGATGTTCAAATTATAATTAAGCCCGAATTTCTTGTACTAATCACAGGTTAAATTAAGTAAGTATTTAAAATAAATCTTAGAGTACGAACGTGTTCATACTGTACGAACAGCATAAAATAACTTAAGTTAAAATGACGGCTAGGGTTTTGGATTTGAACATATCGTACAGTACGATTACATTCGTATGATATGATCTATTCACAGAATCATCCTACAAAGCTCTGATCGTACGGTACGAAATAACATTGTATAGTACGATCTACAGAGAAAGAAAAACTCTAAATTTTTCATTTAAAAACACTCTCCCCCTGTGTGTGTATGGTTGCTCAGACTTTTATGCATTTTGTGGCTAGACTCAAGAAAATAAAAATAAAATAAACAACAAAATACATTGCAGACTCATACTCCTAATCTACCCATTCTTGAGTCATCCAGTCGTCCTGAGTAGCTTTTGATCTTCCTGAAATGTTAGTACTCATGGATAATAACAAATAAAATAATATACATAAATGAATAGATAATTCAACCGACATTATTTGCCATCATGAAAATCTCAAACTCGGGGTTATGGGTTACAACAGCTATCATCTTAATCATAATATATGAAAATAGATTTGCAACACCTAGAAGCTCAAAAGTTCTGACTAATCCCTTGATTCTCATAGAAGTCTCCAAATCTCTCAATTTCAAACTCTCTACCATGGTCACTATG
This sequence comes from Dendrobium catenatum, assembly GCF_001605985.2. NCBI lineage: Eukaryota > Viridiplantae > Streptophyta > Magnoliopsida > Asparagales > Orchidaceae > Dendrobium > Dendrobium catenatum. Next base: position 1,597,631 of record NW_021318723.1, read on the forward strand.
AATGGTCATGATCTGACAACCTAGTTTTTTTTTTAATCCTAGTAGAGAAGGATCTAAACTAATCAACAGAGTCACTCTAATGTGATAAAATTCTATTCCAAGTGAACCTCAATTAGTCATCGATAATCATAAATCTATAGATTTTTTCCCCTAAGCTGGCAGTACTAATGGGTCCAAACAAATACATGTGAAGTACTTCTAAAGGTTTAGAGGTGCTAATAACATTAATGGAATGGAAAGAGGATTGGACTTGCTTAACTTGTTGACAGGCATCACATAGGTGATCCTTAGTGAACTTAAGCTTGGGGACACCTCTAACTAGATCCTTTTGGGTCACTTTTCTAAAGTTTTTCATGTTGGCATGACATAACCTCCTGTACCACAACCAATACTCATCAGCAATAATTTTTAAACAGAAAGATCTAGCACCTTCAATATTATTTAAATCAAGCATGTAAACATTGTTAATCCTCTTTCCCTACAAAATAGTATTTTAATTCAAGCTAATTATGTATGTGTTTGATAAAATTTTTATGATAAAGCCGTTATCATAAAACTGACTGATGGTGAACAAGTTGTGTTTTAGTTCATTTACAAGCAAAATATTTTTGATCAAAAGGTTTATGGAGTTTATGATTATACCTAAACCACCACTTTCCAGATGGTGCTATCTCCAATTGTGACCTTGCCTCCAGCCTTAGCCTCCATTGAAATGAATTGATTGGCATCTCCAGTCATGTGTCATGAGCATCCACTATCTAGGTAACCACATGCTCTTATGAAGTTTTTTGTGAGAGCACATACAAAATCACCAAATATTAGATTTAGGAACCCAAAAAAGTTTTGATCCCTTCTTATGGAAAGAAAAATGTAATGCATGTGTGTTATGATGTTAATTATACAATTTGGGTCTTCGCACCCATTGTGTACTACGATGAACAATATAAGTGTGTGAAATATGTCCTAGCATGCCACATGAGAATTATCTAACACCAAGAAATAGATTTACTAATTTTATCAGGTGGTGATGTCTCTTTCAAAGTTGTGTGATGTTTCTCATTTTCAAATGCTATGATTTTTTCTTTTAATGCTTTATTTTCATGTTCATAAGCTGCGACTTCCAATTTTAGCCGATGTTCATTATTATCTATTTCCCATGCCCGTTCCTCTAATTTCGTAAACTCTTTTTTTGACTCAATATGCAATTGCTTCAAGCAATCATGTTCATTAAATAATTCAATATACTTTTTGTTTAATGCATCAAACTCAACAAATAATGTCATGTGATTGCTATCAAGTGTAGAGTGATCATTAAGTAAAACTTTATGCTCTTTTCCAAATTTAAAATTTCCAATTTCATGTTACCATGAAATTTCTTAAGTTTCCTATATGATGCATAAATTTTCTCTGAAACTTTAAGTAATTGATTGTAGGTTAATTCACATACCTCTTCTTAGGTAGACTGACCAATATGATCGTCCTCCATCAAATACAAGTTTGCAGTCTCCTCTTCAGTCTCAGTCTCAGAGGAGTTAGATTTAGAATTCGCCCAGAACATCTTTTGAAATATCTTCTTATCCTTCCTAAACTTTGGTTTCTCCCCACCCTTCTCCCTCCTTTAGTGAGCCTTAAGTGTAAGACAATCATCTTTCACATATCTCAGCTTCCTGCATTCAAAACAAACCATATTAAAAAAACTTTTAAAATTTTTGCTACTCTTACCTTTATTTCATTTATGATGTTGCTTTTATCTCTTCCTTATAAAGCTTTAGAATTGCCTAGTGATTAAGGCAACATCATTACATTCAGACCTAAAAGATTCAGTATCCGTATCATTAGCCTTCAGTGCCATAGTTTTCTCCTTCTTTTTCTCACCTAAATTAGGTTGTCTTTGGTTCACTGCTTACTCATAAAAAATGAGTGATCCAAACAAGTTATCAACATAATAAGTATTCAAATCTTTGGATTCAGTGATTAAAGTTATCTTAGAATCATAGGAAGAAACTAAACATCTCAAAATTTTATTAACTTTTTCATAGTTAGTGAGTAGTCTTCCAAAGGCATGCACGGAGGTGACAATTTATATAAATCTAGTATACATCTCAGATATTGACTCACTAGGTTACATGCAAAATAGTTTGTAGTTGTGAAGAAAGATATTCAACATAGAATGTTTAACTTCACTTGTGCCTTCATAGGTGATACATAGTCAATCTCATATTTCCTTGCCAAAAAGTACAAGTTGAGACACACATGTAATCTTCTAATTTGAAATCACAGAAAAATAGTTTAAGCATTTTGCATTAAGTTATGCTAAATCCCTATCATTAAAAGTCCATTCAGTAAATAGAAATTCAATTTTTATTACATTGATTTTACATGATGGTGGTGAATATCCATCCTTAACAAGCATCCCCATGTGATAGTCATTAACATTCCATGTTAGCCATGTTTTCCAAAAATTAAAAGGTGAGTTATCAAACAAAGGTGGTCTACTGATTGAATAACCTTCCGTGGTGTTTCTATTACCAAAGTTAGCCATGGATCAAAATTTAAAAAGTTTTCAAAAACTATATTTATGAATCTCGTTCTAATACATCTTGAAAGTTTGTTTGGAATGTTAAGCCCATACGAAGGCTAACCAAGAGGATGGGTGAATTGATTTTTTAAAAATTATCAAATAAAAATTATGTTTTAAACCAAACAATCACCAATATAAAATAAGTGTAAAAATTAAATATGTAAATGCAATAAGAAAGAACACACCAAATTTTATAGTGGTTCGGTCAACTTGACCAACATCCGCTCCCCAGAGCCTCTCTTCTGGGTATTGCACTAAACTCAGTGACTCTCCTTTTGTTCCGACAATAAGGCGGATAAGCCTTTATAAAACTTCTTTCCACTAACTATAGTGTGGCAGAGAACCCGATCTTTTTACTTCCTCTTAAAATAGGTAGAGAACCTCGACCTCCTTTCACATCCTTAATTAATTATTGTAGTAGGCCTATCTAGAACCTCCAAGGAACTAGGCATGTCGACTGGAGAAGAAGACTTCGATCCTTTCTTGGTGCAACCTTTTTGAAACCCTCATAAACTCCCCCTCACAAGATCCTCTCTATCTCTCTCCAATTCTCTCCCTCTCCTTCTCTTGGCTCTCTCAGGTCAAGATAGAATCAAAAGATTTAATCTTGAGTAAATAAGAGATTGTATATAGAAGGACTTAAAATTTTTCGTAAATTACATCTAACTAACAAAGATTATCCAGTACGATCAATAAATCATTTATGTTAGTACAAATTCAGGTCATTCAGCCAAGATGATCTAGGGTTGGCTAGATGATTAGAAGATTTGTTTGTCATGTACATTGTCCTATAAGAATAGTTTAATACCTCAAATATCGTCCAGACCATTGCTCTGCTCAGCCTGTAATGGTTAAAAGTTATCTATATGAATATTTTTAACTTTACATGTTGGATGATAAAAAATAACTGCTCTTCTAGGCCAATTATTGGATCATCCTGCATGATTAGTTTAAATTAATAACTATCATCTAGAATATCATTCATTTCATCCAGGATGACTTAGAAAGAAACTAATGTTTTTTAACTGATCATCCAGGATGATCTTATGATCGTCTAGGATGATATGATCGATCAATCAAACCTTAATTATTTTTCTTAATCAATAAACTAATTTAGAAATAATTATAATACATCATCTAGGATGATGTCTTATATGATGTCCAAAATTAATAACATACCTAAAACAGTTAGCAACTAAATCTTTTTTATTTGAGCATATCATTTACGATGATGATAATATCATCCAAGATAATTTTCTTAATTCATCTACTTTAACCTGGATGCCCTTAATAGGGTTTCTATTTTAAATGGATCGTCTAGGATAATTATGGATCATCCTAGATGATATGATAAAAAATAGAAGTGTTAGAAATGTTTGTTATCATCAAAATTATAATTCCTGAATCAAGATTCACAATAATATATGATCTGAGATCATACTATATAAATAATGATAACCTAATTGAAATATTATGATTTTGTGAAACATTCTACTAAAGGAACTCGATGAAGACTTTAGAAAGACTTTTTGGTTGTTAAACTCTGAGGGAGAATTTTATAGAATGTTTTGGGCATAGAGAATGACAAGGTAAGGTTTTGCATTAGGGAGATAAATTGATCGTACGGTTTCCCCAAGAATGCTTGCACCTTGCTTCCTTAATGGCCATTGTGAATTCTTTGAGTTTTTCTTGGGAGAGAAGCTTCAAATTCTGGGTCTAGGGTTCTCTTCCTTCACCAGGAGTGTGTCATAGCTTTTTGTTCTTGGCTGAACCAAGTTTTGTAGAAGTGATTTGTAAGGGCTTGTCCTCCATTATGTGGGGACAAAAAGAGGGTCATTATTATATTAATGTAATATAAGAAGAGGAGGACTCTAAGGAGTGGACATAGGTTAAGGTTTATCTAACCACTAAAAAATTTTTGTATTGCTCTTTCTAATTTCTCTTTTTTGCACTTTTAGTTTCTGTACTCTAAATTTCCTTTATGAATTAAAATTTTCATTAAAAGTTATAATTAGTTTAATTTGTGTTATCAAAATTTTAGCTTGATTTATTAATGTTTTAAAAAAAAGATCAAGATTTAAATTTGTTCCACAAGTTTTAGTTACTCATTTAGAATTTCTTTAAAGGTTATTATCTTACATAAAATAAAAGAAACCTTCTTGGTGTGTCTAGGATTAGTTCAACGAGGTCTTTTAACCTCATAAAACTTTTAAGTCATATTAGAGCGCATCTTGAAATCCACAATTTTAAAATTTCCAAGTAAATATCTTGTGGTTTATTTTTGTAATAGAAATATTATGGAGGGTTATTGCATAACACATCTACCTCTATTTGAAAATAATCTTATTAACTTTTTAAAAATTTGCACGTCTACATTTTTTCATTCTATTGATCATAGAATTTGGAAAATGATTCAAACTTGTTATTCACTTTCATCCCGAATAGTTAATGGAGTCAAATATGATGTCCCATTTTCTAAAAGAAATCATGAGGATAGGGAGCTCTCTTATTTAAATGTAAAATGCTTAAATTTCTTTTTCTATGCTTTAAAATCTGAAGATTAAATGAGATTGTGTACATGTACTATAGGGAAGGAAATATATGATTGACTATGCATTTTATATGAATGAACTAGAGAAGATAAATGGTTTAGGTTTAATATTTTGCTTTATGATTAAAAACTATTTCATAAGAAATCTTGTAAGATTATATTTGAAATGTATATTAGATTCACTAAGATAGTGACATCCCTTCTTGTATTCGGTAGAGAACTTTCCAATTCATAAATGGTTAACTAGATTTTATGTTTCCTACCTTGTAGTTATGATGCTAAGGTCACTGTGATTTCTAAATCAAAATATTTAAATGTGTATGCAATTGATAACTCTAATGGCTCGCTCATTCTCTATGAGTAAGGCGTGAGTCAAATATTCTTTAATGCATGTGACAGGAAAAAGGAAAAGACTATGGCCATGAAAGTTAATGACCTAAATAGTGACAACTCCATTGTTGAAGAGGATGACTACATTGCTTTGATAACCCATCAGTTCAAAAGTTTTTTGAAAGAGAGAAAAAAGTATCATTAATAATAATGGAGCAAAGGTATGAATAGTAAAAAAAATTAAAGCATCATCTAATAAAAGTTGCTTTAAATACAGGAAATAAGGCCACTTATGAACTAAATGCCCCAACTTGAAAACTCACTCTATCAAGGAGGACGAGGAGAGAATGCAAAGCTTAAAAAGGGGAAGCGATGGAAATAGAAAGTGTTTTGGGCTGACTCTGCCTTAGAATCATCTAGACAAGAAGTAGAGGAGGAGGTAACAAATTTTTCTCTTATGACTAATGATAATTATGATAAGTCAGATTACCATGATTTCTATTAGCTATCTTATGATGAACTATTTATCATATTTAAAAAAAAATTATGACTCATATATAAAGATCAAAAAGATGTATGCTAGTTTAAACACTACCTTTTCTACTTTACCAAAAGAGCATAATCATCTTATAGTTGAATATTATGCTTTAGATAGTAATCACATGTCTTCACTCAATAAGTTTGATGGATTAAACAAGAAACTTATTGATCTAAGAAATGCATATGAATCTTTAAAATCAAAGCATGTTGATATAAAAAATTCATACAAATAACTAGAAACAATTGTAACCCAATTTGATAGTAATGAACATGCTTTAAAATTTGAAGTTAAAAGTTTTAAAAGTGCATATCAATTTTAAATACGAAAAATACTTGTAGTTAAAAAAAATAAAACACCACCTACAATGACACAATGGTATAACACCGTATCACATTAAGCATTATATACTCCTAGGAATACACACAACTCCGAGTATAAACTAGTAAAGCTCACACTTGCATAATATTGTTTAAGACACATCTAGTGTGAAGATCCAAATCACTTACACATAACATTGATGCAAGTTACATATTAAAGAAAAATGTTAAACCCAAACTCACTTATATTCCAAAATCTAATGATTTATTGACTTTATTGGATTCTCTCACAAAAGGCCTAGTAAGAGCAAGTGGTCTGTGGATAACTGATGTTCAAGGGACACGATTAGAGATTTGTAGCAATTCATCACACTACAGGAAAGGTTAGCTGGCAAGGTCAGGGGGCATGGTCACATTGGGAAATAACACCTCAAGTAATATGGTGGGCTCATGTATAATTGGAAACTCAAAGAATTTCATCATTGAGAATGTTTTACTTGTAAATGGGTTAAAGCACAATTTACCTAGCATTAGTCATTTATGTGACAAGGGGTTTGACATTAAATTTCTCATCATAAATTGTATGATTACTTTGAATGAAAATTTAGTCTTCATTTTATTAAATTAAGGCGTCATCACCTGTAATCCACTAAAAATTCTTTATATGGATCTATTTGGACCGGTTAGGCCAACCATCCTAGGATAGAATGGATTTATGATTGATGATGATTACTCTAGATTCACGTGGGTTAGATTCCTAACATAAAAGAAAGAATCATTTGAAGAATTTAGAACCTTTTCCATAATGATTGAAAAAATTATAATGTGAGATATCGACTATTCATAGTGATCATTGTATAGAGTTTGAAAATGATAAGTTTGAATCCTTTTTTCAAGAGGTAGGGATTGAGCATAACTTTTTTTCCCCAAGGACCCCTCAATAGAATGGAATAGCTGAAAGAAAGATTAAAACTTTAATAGAATATTTTTGTGCCATGTTAGCTAAATATTCTCTCTCTAAATACTTTTGGGTAGAAGTTTTAAATGTTATTTGTTATATGTTAACTAGGGTCAAAGTTAGATCCATGTTAAATAAGACACCTTATAAGCTCCTTATTTGTAAGACACCCAACCTATCTCACATTGACATCTTTGGTTATAGATTTGTTCTGAATAATGGAAAATAACATCTTAGAATATTTGGTCTTAAATCTGTTGAATGTGTCTTATTAGGATTTTTTTATGTAGGTAAAGCCTATGGTTTCTTTAATAAGAGGGCCTTATTAGTAGATGAGTCTTATAATGTCATGTTTGATGAATTATATAAATCTTTTAAGAATAGGTTAGAAGAACAATAAGTAGAAAATGTAACCTAAGAGGTAGAATCCATTGACTTAGGAGATAGAGTTGAACAATTACAAATTCTGAACCCAAGTCCTATAATTTTGATCTCAAAAAACATTTTTGGATTTCCTACTAAGCTATCTCCTTTTAATTGCTATTATTGCATATTTATTTTTCCTATGCACTAAAATTTTAAGACCACCATATACTTGTAGGTTTGATAAGCTTAAGATTGGGTAGGCTAGGGTTTAGTATGTCGTGAAGAGTCTGTTGCAAATCTGATTTTATGGATTAGAATTTTTATGATAGCAAACGTTCATGATTTTTTTTATGATTGTCTTGCCCACTAATATTTTAGATCCACAAGATCGAGTGCAACTCAAGCCAGGTCAAGATTGGGTAGATTAGGTCTGAGTCAGTTTATAATTTTTCCCTTTCTTGAGTCTATTATAAACAATGTGGTTCCCTATGCTAAGTAACCTTGCACACACAAATATGGGGGAAAATTTTTGCCTATTGGTTAGAGTTCTCTATTTTGATCACTTCATCCAGGATGATCCAAACATTATATTGGATAATCTATTAAAAATTGAATCCCTAATTAGGGCATCTTGGTTAAGGTAGTCGACATTAAGCACATCGTCCTGGATGATATTTGTATCGGTCAGGATGATAGACTCAAATAAAAAAGAATCAGCTGCCAGATCTGTTTAGGTATTATTCATTTTTGGATATCGTCTAAGACATCATCATGGACGATGCAACACAATTATGCCTAAATTAATTTGCTTATTAAGGAAAGAAATTAAGCTTTTGATTACTCAATCAAATTTTCCTGGATGATAGTAATATCAACTAGGACGATCAGTTCAAAAAACCTTAGTTATTTCTGGACGGTCTTCATCGGCCAACTACCTTTAGGGTGATTGTCTTGATGATTTTCACGGATTTGAACTAATCATTCGGGACGATCGTGAGATCAATCTGGACGATCAAGCTATTTTTTTATCATCCAGACATCTATTCAGTGTGATTATCTCAATAATATTCAAGGATATACATATCATCCTGGACGATAACATTGGTTTGTGTAAAATAAGAGCTATTCTGAAACACTTCTATTTAAGAGCTCTTGTTCTACCCAAGAGCTCATCTTTTACTGCAATCTTGTCCTAAGAGAGCCTAGAGGAGAGGAAGAGAGAGGGAGAAAGGGAGAGAGTGGATCTTGTGAGGAGGAGTTTATGAGGGGTTTCACAAAGGTTGCTCCAAGCAAGGATCTATGTCATCTTCTTTGATCATCGTTCCTTATTCTTGGAGGTTCAAGAAATGTTCACTTCAGCAATCGATTAAGGTTCTCTGCCTTCTTCAGGAGGAAGCAAAAGGAGTTGAGTTCTCTGCCTCACCGGTGTCGGTGGAAAGGAGGTTTTGTACAGGCTTCTCCGCCTTGTTGTGGGAGCAAAAGGAAAGTAAGTGAGTTTATCGTAATACTCGGAGGGCGCCTCCGGGGAGTGGACGTAGGTTGAGTTGTCCGAATCACTATAAATTTTTGTGTTATTTCTACTACTTTTTCTGTATTTAATTTCCACATGATTTATTTGTGGTGAATTTTGGTTTGGTTAAGATTTTATTTTTTGATTGAAAGTTTTTTTAAAATACCAATTCACCCCCCCTCTTGGTTAGCTTGGGTTAGTTTATAAGGGCTTAACATCCCTAATAGACTTTTAGAGTTTGTATTATAATTACTTTTATATTTTTATCTTTCTTGAGTCAAATCATATATTTGGTGGATACTAATCTTGGTAATAATGCACACACTCAAGGGAGTGAGTTAGTGATAATATCAGAAGTTATATTTTTTGAACTAATCATAATGGATGATCTATATTATGCTGTATGATCAACTAATCAAAAAATGATTAAAATGGATAATTCTAAATTTAAGCAAGATAAACTAAACATATTATATGATATATATCATATAGAATGATTAGTTGAAAATCAACATCCCAGCAACCAATCATAATTTAGGAAATATTTTGAAATTCAAATTTTATACTCATGATACTATATGATAAGCATTATACTGTACGATGAAATTAAATCTAGCCTAAATTAATCTAGTGATTAGGAAATGAATTTTGATTTATTTATCCTATAATGTAATATAGGATGATTTGAGCTTCCATACTATAAGACCCAACCCAATTCCTATATAGGATGATAATTAAATCATCATTAATCATACTGCATAATAATCCAAGTCATTTAAACAAAGCATACTAGATAATGGTCTGACTCATCTTGGATTATCAGCTCAATTCTTTGAATTGATCGTACAACACAAAGCTCTTCATATAGTATTAAGAGGTGTACTTTGCACTAATTGTTTTGGGCGATCTAGGATCATAATGAATGATCATACTAGCTAGAATTACATTTAGTGCTTTTTGTGAGGCCTTGTATTTAATCACTCTCATTGACATATTTCAATGTTTCTGGCTATTGAGTATACTTGAGTGGGAGCATTGAGAAAAGATCAAGCAGAGCTTTGTTATGAAGGAGTAATTCTATGTGAGAGAGAAGTTATGTGTGTGGATTACTTGGTTGCTCCAAGAAATTGTCTTGCTTTGTTCATCCAACTGTCTATCTAGGTTTCTTGGGTGCCTCTGGGAATAAATTTTTCAGCTCAAGGACATGGTTCTCTTCCATCACCAGGAGGGTAAGAAAAGAGTTCGAGGTACTCTACCTTATTCATGTGGGAGAAAAATATTAAAAGATTTCAGTCATTACTGGATGGTGAAAAAGCTTTTGGCTCTCCATCCCACTAGGTTTGGTGGAAGGGATTTATGTGAGGGCTTCTCTGCCGTATTGTGGGGGGAAAATGAGAGACCCTATAGTTATAGTGCAATATTCAGAGTGGAGGATTCCATGGAGTGGTCGTAGGTCAAGGTTGATCAAACCACTTTAAAATCATCTTCTAAGATTGTTCATTTTTGCAATTATTTTCTTTCTATGATTTTTATTGTTTTATGAGAGTTAAATTTGCTTTTTTTATTTTTTTATTAACTTCACTTAAGTTTAATTGTGGCATGTAAAAATAAAATTTTCATGTATTAAAAGAACAAAAAAAAACATAATATCTCTGTAAAAATTATTAATTACTTATGCAAAATTTTAAGTTATCTAACTATATTTTGTTTACAAATTATTTTTGTAACAAAAAAAAGTATTTTTGTTTAAAACTTTGCTTTTAATTACCAATTCACAACCCCTTTTGGTGTGCCTCGCGCTAGTTCATTAAGGTCTCACAACCTCCTCAAACATAGAGTGGTGTCAGAGCGAATCTTAAAATTTAGATTTTAAAATCTTAAAGTATAGATCTAATGGTTCATTTTTATAATAGGAAACTGTAGATAATTATTCCATAACCCATCCACATTTGTTTGAAATTATTGTATTCTATTTTTGATAAAATTGTATATCTAAAATTTTTCAATCCATTGACTATAATATTTGGCTTACGATCAAACTAGTTATTCACTTCCATCTCATGTAGTTAATGGTGCCAAAGTCGATATTCCATTTATAGAATGGTGTTATGAGGATATAAAACTCACATATTTAAATTTTAAATGTTTAAATTATTTTTTCTGTGCTTTAAAATCTGAGGATTATATGAGAGTATCTAGAAGCACTATGGGAATGAAATTTGGGATAATTATGCATTACTTATGAGGGAAATATTAAAGTTAAATAGTCAAGGCTAAACATTCTACTAAATGGCTAAGAACTTTTTTTGCATGAAACCTAATGAGGTTGTATAAGATAGTGACATGCTAGCACGCATTAGGCAAAGAATTATCAAACTCTGAAAATATTAATAAGATTTTATGATGCCTACCTAGCTCTTATAATGCTAATAAATTTATAATTATTTAATCAAAATATTTGAATGTTAAAACTATTGATAATTTACTTGGGTCACTCGTTGCTTACTTGTAAGGAGTAAGGAATGAGTCAAAGGAAAAATGATCCAGGTGAAAATTAGAAGGACAGTACTATGGTCTTTAAGGAAAATGATTCAGATAGGGATAATTTATGGTAGAAGAAGAGGATGACATTGCATTGATGGCACGATAATTCAAAATTTTTCTTAAAATAAGGCACAAGCATCATCAACAACATTTTAGAAATGATAAAAATAATAAAAATTTTAAAGCATCATCTAACATTATCTATTTTGAATGCAAGAAACCAAGTCATCTTTGAATAGACTACACAAACCTAAAGACTCACCAAGTGTAGAAAAGGGTGAAGCAAACATAAAATTTAGGAAGGGGAAGAACAAGACATAGAAAGAAATTTAGAATGACTATGCCTCAAAATCATTAGAACCAAAAGTAGAGGTGGAGGAAACAAACCTGTGTCTTATGGCTAAAGCTAATCTTGATCAATCAGATGAAGATGAGGTATGCCAACTCTCGTATGAAGAATTATTTATTATATTAAAAAAAAATCATGATTTGTATAGGAAATTAAAAAAGGATGCATGCAAATCTAAACACTAATTTTTTTACTTTTAAAAGTTCATAATAGTTTGGTAAGTGTGCATTCTACTATATATAGTGATCATATGACTTTACATGATAAATATGATTCATTAAAAAAAAAGCATACTGATCATTCTAATGCTTGTGATTCTTTAAAAATCTTGCATGAGCTAGAAAAAATCAATCAAGGATTTAGAAGCACATCCATTAGGAATAGAGGAAAGTGAACATGGATTGAAAATAGGATTATATATTCTAGAAAGTGCAAATAAGTTTCAGCAAGAAAAAATAAAAGAACTTCAAAATAGTAAACCATAACCTATATTGGCACAATCTTATAACCCTTCATTACATCACACATCACATAAGCCTAGGAAGAGGCACCATATCCATGTTAGATTAGTAAATTCATTTCCAGATCTTAGGTGTTACTCTTATGGCATGTTAGGACATATTGCCCACATTTATACTATCCACTATAATACACATTTATTATGGAGGCCAAAATAGTATGCATCATAGCATATCATGAATTCATATCATTCATTCAAACATAAGGTGGAACCCAAACTCACTTTGGTTCCCAAATCTAATGTTTAACTTATTTTGTATAGGTACTCTCACAAAAAACCTAGTGAAAGCATGTGATACCTTTATATTGGATGCTTGAAACATATGACTATTGATTTGATGTAGTTCACTACACTAGAGGCTAGGTCTAGAGGAAAGATAACAATGGGAGACAATACCACTTAAAAAGTGGTTAGCTCAAGTATAGTTTGAAACTCAAGCAATTTTATAATAGAAAAGGTTTTATTAATTGACGTTCTAAAACATAACTTATTGAGCATTAGTCAATTATTTGAAAAAGGTTTTGACATTAAATTTCTTTCTGCAAAATGCATGATTATTTTAAATAGAAAACTAGTTTTAGAAGGAAAATGAAAAAATAATATTTATATGCTTGACATGAACTGTATTGAATATTCTAGCTCCTTGTACTTGAAAACTATAATTGATGGATCTTTGATATGTAATAGGAGACTATGACATGCAAGAATTAAGACACATATGAGTATTACCAAGAAAAACTTAGTTAGAGGCATACCTAAGTTATTCTTTACTAAGGACCACATATGTGATGCCTCTTAATTAAGAAGACAAGTTAAGTCATCATTTAATTAAATTCATGACATCAACACCTCTAAGCAACTGGAAATATTGATCTTGGAGAAAGAGAAAGTCTTGGATATCGTCTACTAAAATTTGAATTTTTAAATTGCAATTTTAGAGATTTCGATGGTGGCTAATGGTCGCCGTCCTTCTATGGCCGGCATACCACCTGAAGAACGTCGCTCTACGGGACGTTCATTGATCGGTGTTGCTATTGGAGCTTCTTCTCCTCCGGCATTTGGCAACGAGTGGCTGTCTTTCAATAGAGCAAATGTCAAAATGAACAAGCCATTGATTATTAATGAGGGAGGATTGTTGGTGAAAAAGAAGGAGCCTGAAGTTTTTGGTAAAGGAAAATGTATCTTGCTAGAAGACAATCTTGATGTTTTTGGTTCAAATGGAACGGGTGTGCTATCCAAAGGAGGTGCGGCAATATCTCCATTATCTTTCTTGAAGAATGAAGTAATTCAAAGTTCCAACACAGAGGAGATATGTTCTGCTCGTTTTAAGAAGGAAGATAATCTTCTAAAAGGAGCAATTGTGTCCAAGGAATATGAAGTCACTATAAGAGGAAAGGATATGTTCCCAAAGCAATAATAAATTCAAATATGGATGAAGTCCGTAAATGCAGCAATGGTGATCTAGCCAGATGTCATGATATGAATGTGGAAATGCCTGAGATACCAGTACATGGAAATCAACCTAATGCTTGGGAGAGAAAATAGAACATTAGACTTGATGAACTGGATTTTGGTAATTTTTTATCAGAAGATGGGAAATCATCCAAGTTACATGAGCAGAAGGTGTTAGAAAATACTAAGAAGCTAGAGGACTCCTTAGTCGTAAAAGTTTTTGGTGATGAAGTTCCTTTCTCTTCAATCAGCTATGAGCTAAGGAAACATTGGACGGTTTATGGGAAATTCCATTATACAGTGCTTTGGAGAGGATGGATTTTATGCTCATTCTATGACCCCAGCCATGTGGAAGAAGTTTTAACCAATGGCCCTTGGATTGTCAATGGAAATATAGTGGGTATTGATAGGTGGTCGCAAAGTTTTAATCCAAATTCACTCAAAGGACTTACTGCTCCTATTTGGATTAGATTACCATTTCTACCAGTACATTGCTAGGATGAAATTAATGTATGTCGCATAGCTTCTATGGTTGGCAAGCCTTACTTGATCGATGGTAATATGTTTCAATGGTCAAGGAGAGAATTTGGAAGAATATGTGTTAGAATTGAGCTGGATGCAAAACTTCCTACAGGAGTTTGGGTAGAAGGTGAGAATGACAAATTCTACCAAAAGATCGAGTATGAGGGGATTCCTAGCTTATGCTTTGATTGGCCATGTTAAAAACAATTGTGCCAAATCTATCATGGAAAATAAGTTGAAGAATGCATTGCCTGTAAATGGAAATCTGGAAAATGTGAAGGAAACTTGTAAGGATGGAAATAATCAGAGCCTGGAAAATGTTGAGGAGACTGATAAAGAAGAGTATGGGCCTTGGATGTTGGTGAAGTGTGGGAAGAAGAAGTATTACAGCAATGTGCTGAGGAAGCTTCTTCCTTGGACAGAAAGTAAAAAAGTCTTTGTACCAGTGAAGAACAATGATAGAAAGAATGAAAAAACAGCATGGAGAAGGAGAAAGTTGTTACTCAGGGAACAGAGAAGCAACAATTTAACAGCAATGATCCTGATAAAACGGTATCAGAAACTTCAAAATTTCCATTAACCAGAGATACTCTGGTTCCAAAGATCGAAATAGCTTTAAAGCTTTTGTGGATCTTGAATAAGAAGAAGAGATTGTCCAACTTATGGAAGACGAATCAGATTATAAAGAGTTAAATTTAGTAAATAATTTTAATGCCATAGCAACTGTTGAAGTGAAGAATGGCATTGAATTTAATACTCCTAGAGCTGGAGTTTCTATGAATAGTGGAAGTGGAGGAAAGGTTGGTTGTTCTCAATCAACAAAAAAAAATTCTAAGCAATTGAGAGAGCTGGGCCCTATCAATTCTTCTAAAATTTTCCATTCTATGCCAGTGCAAGGAGGAATTCAAATGAAATTGTAAAAGTTAAAAATAAAATGGAGATATGGTGGAAGAGCAAGTACTGATTGAAGAAGCATTTTTCAAATTCTTTGAAAGGAAATGGGATGCTAAAAACTGTAAGCTACATGGATGGCCGACAGTAACAATTTGCTTTAATAACACAGAAAGGAATTTTCTGTATGCAATTTTTTCAATAGAAGAAGTGGAGAGAGTGCTAAAGCAATTGGGCAGTAAGATCTCATCTGGCAAGGACGGTATCACTTACTCTTTCATTAAGTCATATTGGAACATCATAAAAGATGATTTCTTGAAAGCATTGAATCATTTCTTTTGAAACGGAGAATAAAATGAAGATTGGAAGGAAACTCTAATTATTCTAATTCCAAAGGTATCCAATCCTCTTATGCCTTCTAACTATAGACCTATAAGTCTATGTAATTCGGTTTACAAAGTGGCTGCATGGGTGTTATTAAATAGGTTAATTGAGGTTATTCCAAAGCTTATTTCAAAAGATCAAGCAGCATTCATCTGAGGGAGATCATTGTGAGATCATTTATTGGTTGCTCAGGAAGTATTCCACAAACTTTGGTTCTATAAAGATGCTAAAGGTATGGTTTCCTTAAAGGTGGACATGGAACAAGGCTATGATTCCATGTCCTAGAATTCTCTCAGATATGTGTTGAAATATTTTAACTTTCCTCCAAAAATATCTAAATTAGTCATGGAATGTGTGGAAGATCCAAAGTTTGCTTTGATTATCAATGGTAGTTGCTCCAGTTGGATTCAAGCAAAGAGTGGTTTTAGACAAGGTCGTCCTTTGTCACCAATTCTTTTCATTCTTTGTTCACAACTTCTCTCCAATGCTTTTTCTCAAAGCTCTTATGGTATTAAAATCAATTCTAGTGTACCGAGAATATCACATTTATTATATGCAGATAATGTTATTATGTTGTTTGAAGCTAATAAAGTGGCTGTTAAGAAGGTTAAGGAGATCATATATAATTTTTGTGATTGGACAGGGAAACGTATAAATTTGAGCAAATTATCCATGTTGTTTAGGAAACATGTATGTAGAAGGATGAAGAAAAACATTGCAAGGATTATGGGCTTCAAAATTGTAAAAGAATTCAACTACTTGGGGATGAAGGTGGCTTTAAAAAGACTTTCTTTTGATGATTCTTCAATTCATCATTGATAAAACAATGAAAATGCTTAACATATTGGGGAGTAAAATTCTTTCTTTAGCAGGAAAACTAACATTGGTGAAATCGGTGCTGTTGTCTTTATCTACTTTTTATGCTACACATTCCCTAGTTCCAAAATGGATATTAGATGAATCTAAATAAACTCTGCAGGAGTTTTGTTTGGAGCATGTTGAATGGTTTTATAGGTTTGCATTTTGTCAGTTGGGAGGAAATGTGTAAACCAATGAGCAAAGGTGGAAGAGGTTTATATTCAAGTGCTTCTAAAACAGCTGCTTTAAGAGCAAGGCTATCATGGAGGTTCTTTCAAGACAAGGATTCTCTTCTACATGTGGTAATGGCTGATAAATATGGAGAAAAGCTTGACATGGAAAATAATAGAGGGAAATGCTCCTCATCTTAGAAATTATTGAAGGAAGGTTGTAAGATGCTAAAGACAATTGTTAGATGGACATTGGTAGACAATGAAAATGTAGATGTTTTTAAAGACATCTAAATCTTGTATACGTGCATTAATCTATGGACCACGTTTGTAGCTCCACAAAAAGATGAAGCTGTGTTTGTAAAAGAATTGATTCACGATGGATGCTGGAATGTACCAAAACTGCTGAGTATGTTTGGTACATAATTGGTGAATCTTATTATGCAGGTGAAGATAGTTCAAGATGGGGAGGGAGATTGAATGGAGCTAGTTCAGCAAAAATCTAGTTTGACAATTGCTGGAATGGCATTTAACGCTATGGTACAACAGAACAGTGATTCTCAACATTGGAATTGGCTTAAAAAATGAAGCTGAATGCTCGGGTGGAAATGTTATGGTGGAGGGTGTGTAAAAATTCTATCCCAACATTCAAATTCCTACAGTATAGAAGGTTAATGAATAATGCTAATTGTCCAAGAGGGTGCATTTCTATTGAAGATACGGAGCACGTTGTATGTACCTGCTTTAAGTTAAAAGAGGTAATTAACCTTCTAAATCATTGGGGATTTGGTATTCCAGTATTTCAAAGCCTAGAAGAAAGTATTACATGGATAGAAATGATAGAATTGAAGAGAGGTATGTTAGCAAACTTATACTGTAATGCAATTTTTTTATCTTGGAAAGCTAGGAATAAGAGCATCCATGAAGGAGTGGAAGAAACTCCTTCTTTTGTTGCATCTAATGCTATATGCTATAAATCAGTACATCATAATTATAGCCATTTCATTTTGGGTAACTGGGATGTCAACCAGTCAACCAGATTGTCTAATTCTTGGCAACCTCCTCCACCCGAATGGCTAAAGGTTAATGTAGATGCATCTCTTCTACCTTCTTATAAAGCAGGCATTGCTGGAGTATTCAGAGACTGTAAAGGCAGATTTCTATTTGCTTTTGGTAGAACTTGAATTCATTGGGATATTTCATAATTGGAGCTTCTAGCAATCCAGTCTCTGATGGAAGTCATCAAGGATTAGATGTTCAAATATAAAGGTATCATAATTGAAGTTGACAACTCTAACATCATTTATTTTATGCAACGGATTTGGAAAAAGGGTAACTACAAAGATGAAGACCTTGACTTTCTTAAAGATTTTAATTTTTCTATTTTCAATTGTATTAGTAAAGAAAGTAATAAGTTAGCAAACTTGTGTGCTAACTATGCTCTTATTTGTAGCTTTAGTTGGGATGAGATTACTTTGAATAAGGTTACTCCTTCATTCTTTAACATTTTGAAGGACGAATCCACTATTTAGATGTATCTTTGCTTTTGGTTTTTTAATATATGCTAGCTTCGGCTTTCTATTCCAAAAAAAAAAAAAAACTAGAAATACTGCATATAAACCTATTTCGACCAGTTAGTATAGCCAGCCTAGAAGAAAGATGACTACTTTAGATTTACTTAGGTAAGATTCCTAGTATGTAAGAGTGAGTCATTTGAGGAATTTAAAACTTTCTACAAATGGACTCAAAGGAAATTAGGATGTAAAATTTCAACCATTCATAGTGATCATGGTGGAGAGTTAGTAAATGATAAGTTTTAATCTTTCTGTCAAGCATATGAAAAGAAGATGACTTCTCTACCACTACAACCCCTCAATAAAATGGATTAGCTAAAAGAAAAAATATAACCTTAATAGAAGCTACTAGGGAGCTGGTAGTTGAATATTAACTCACTACATACTTTTGGGCAGAAGCAGTAAATAATGCTTATTATGTTCTGAATATGGTGAATGATAGATCTAAGTTATATATGCCCCCTATGAAATCTTTAAGGGTAGGACACCTAATATTTATCACTTATATGTCTTTGGGTGTAGATGTTTCATCTTGATCAATGGTAAATCACCCTTAGGAAAATTAGATCCCAAGGCTGATGGAGTCTTTTTAGGTTATTCATTAATAGGTAAGGCATATAGAATTTTCAACAAGAGAACCTTAGTAGCAAAAGAGTCTACCAATGCTATATTTGATGAATAAGATAGGACCTCTGAATCTAAATTAGAAGAAGAAGTAGTAGAGTTAATTATAGGGGTGGAAGCTATTAACCATGGAGATAGACTAGAACTTTAGGTATCCTTGCCTAGAGAATAGAGATACTCATTTCATCATCCTAAAGAACTAATCTTAGGAGACCCATCAGAAGGTGTTATAACTAGGCATGGACTTAGGAAGGTGGTAAGTTATTCTGCATTTATCTCCAGGATAGAATCTAACAACAATGATTAAGTCCTAGTTGATGAATTATGGATCCTAACAATACAAGAAGAATTGAAATAATTTGTAATGAATGATGTTTAGGAGTAAGTGAGTCGACATTAATTACATAGTGTGGTAGGAACTAAATTCATTTTAAGAACAAAATGAATGACTAAAGCATATAAGTGAGAAATAAGGCTAGATTACTATCTAAGGGGTACAATCAGATTAAAGGGATAGACTTTAAAGAGATTTTTGCTCCAATAGCTAGACTATATGGAATTAGAGTGCTCTTAGCCTTTGTTTGATTTAAAGGATTTAAGCTATGTGAAATGGATGTTGAAAATGATTTCCTAAAAGGGGTAATTAAAGAGGATGTATATGTTGAGCAATATCCAAGTTTTTAGAACTCTAAATTCTCTAATCATGTATTCAAATTGAAGAAGTCTTTGTATTGAATGAAGCAAGAACCTACACCCTGGTATGAGAGGCTGAGTACATTCCTTCTAGATATAGCTTTTGTTAAAGGTAGTGTAGACACCACCCTATTCCTAAAGAAAGAAGTAGAATACCTACTCATGCTTCAAATCTATGTTGATGATGTACTATTTGGTTTTACAAATACGAATCATTATGATAATTCTCAAACATTATGAGTGAGGAAGTTTGAGATAAGCATGATGGGAGAGTTAAACTTTTTTTTTATTTAGTGTGAAGTAGAAGGACAATGGAATGTTTCTTACTCAATTCAAATACATCATGGACATCCTTTGGAAATATTAAATAGATAATGCTAAGGAAATAAATACTCCCATTAGCTTGACTATTCAGTTAGATAAGGACCTAAATGGAAAATTAATTGATTAGAAGAAGTATAGAGGGATAATTGGATCACACCTTTACTTGACTACTAGTAGACCTGATAGTGTTTATCTCTATGCTAGATTTTAGGTTGATCCTAAAGAATCCAATAAGACTGTTGCTAAAAGAACTCTTCGATATATTTTAGAAATTTAAAACATTTGAATATGATCCTAGATATAGTATTTCTTTTGAGATCATTGGATATTCTGATTAAGATATTATAGGTTGTTGGTTGATAAAAAATTCATCTCTAGAACATTCCAATTCAAAGGATAATATTTAATCTCTAGGTCCAGTAGAAAATAAAACTCTATAGCCTATCTACCATTGAATCAGAACATATAGTTATAGGGTGTTATATTACACAAGTCCTATGGATTAAACAACAAATCTTAGAACTTGGACTACCTGTAAGCACCATTCAAATCATATGTGATAACACTAGTGCCAACTACATATCAAATAATTTAATCCAATATTTAAGGATCAAACACATATATTAGGCACCATTATATTAGAGAGCATATATATGAGAAAAGGGGATATAGACCTACATCATGTAACTTCTGAAAATCAATTGGCAGATATTTTTACAAAACTCCTAGCTTTTGGAACTTTTAGTACCTTAACAACTAGAGTAGGTGTAATAGATATTCAAATCTTAATCTGGAATATGTGAAAAAAAATATTGTTTCTTTCTTTTGAATTTGTTCTGTTAGTGTTCAGATTATTGTGCTTATTCTAGCAAAAGAAATTTTTTAAAATTGTAAAAAAATAATTTTTATTGCTTCTTTTCTTTTCAAATTCATTTTATGATTGTTTGTATTATTTCTTTTGTTTTGTTTTTGTAATTTATTTTATGTTCTTTTTATGGAGCTTTCTTGATCATCACACACAACTTTCTAAATTTTCTTTACATCATACTATACAATTTCCATCACATTGTATGATCTTCATATAACACCAAATCACTGATCACAACACATCCAACAATTAATATTCATCAACCATTGGTGATTGTACTATACGATCACCTAATTCGTACTGTATGATACACATGGTAATGGTTATTAGATAAATTAAGGTTAGTTGGCATGATATTTAATATCGTAACCTACTGTATGAATACTTATTCATACAGGATGTTCTAACTAGTCAACAATCATCCAGGTTGATGCTTATGAATGAATGTCTTCTCTCTAATCTTTTAGAATTATTCTGATTGTTAAGATCATCTTTTTGACTAATCAAACTAGACAAAATTGAATGCACTCAGTTGTACTGTATGATGTATCTATTATAATATTTGATATGGCCATTCTATTTTTTTTTGAGAGGAAATGCAATAGCATTAAAAATAAAAATAAGGAAGAAACAAAGAAATCAAAACAATCCTAAAGCATCGCATTCCTCCTTCAAGCAAGACAAGAATGAAGGAGGAATGTATTTATCCCAAAGATCTACCCAGGTAAAAGAGTTAAAGACTCCCAAATTAGCACAAATATCTGCTAATTTGTTACAATTTCTACTACAAAAAGAAAATAGAACTTGGTTGAAGTCATTAAGAAAAGCCAACCTTTCATCTGTTATGTCTTTGTTCTTCCTTTTCTTCCATCCAATTTGTAGAGCTTTGATAATATTAGAATTATCACCTTCAATCATCACTCCTTGATATTCAAACATCCAATCCTTTACTATGTTTTTAAGGAAGAAGATAGCCATTAATTCCAATTGAGAAATATCCCAATGCACAAAATCAGCTCCAAAGGCAAGTAAAAACTGGCCTTTCTCATCCCTAACAACTCCGCCAACTCCTGCCATATTGTTGCATTTGAGTGCAGCATCTACATTAATTTTAATCCAACCGGGTGGGGGAGGATGCCAAGAATTAGACAGCATAAGCTGGTTAACATCCCAGTTGCCCGATTGAGTATTAATGAATTTGCTCACTGAAGTTAGGGAGATAGAATTTGATGCTATAAACATATCTGAGTCTTCCACTCCTTTATGAATAAGTTTACATCTACTTTTCCAAACTAGAAAAATAGTTGTACAATAAAGATTAGCTGAAAAAGAATTTTTCTTTGCATATCTCTCAAGTTCCTCCAAACAAGATTTGAAGTTAGAGAATAAAGGGACCTGGAACCCCCAAGTATTAAGCAAATTAATCACCTTAAGTATTTTTTTGCAGCTACCAGCAATATGCCACTTGTTTTCTTCTTCTTGACATCCTCTCGGGCAATATGAATAATCGCGTATTTTCCTTTTCATTAGGAATTCATTTGTATGCAACGCTTCATTATAAAGACTCCACCAAAAGAGTTCAATTCTAGGATTTAGCTTTAAATATTTCATCCATTTCCACAGGTTGTTCTCTGTTTTGTGTTCTAAATTTGATTCGGATGACAGAGCAGCTATTGATTTCCCATAATTTTTATTTTTAAGTTCCAAATGGTCGTTGCAGTATTCAGTTTTTATTGGAATTTTCCTGATAAGTTCCACTAGAGGTTCTCCAAAAAAAATTTGCAAGAGATTTAAATTCCATCTACCATCCACAATAAAACCGCATAAACTGTAATTGGACGGTTCTAACATATTAATGAATGTAGGCCATTTAGAAAAGCTTTTATCAAGGACCCAAGTATCGAACATCCAGTTAATAGAATGTCCATTTGAAATATTCCATCTCACAATGTTTTTAAGAGATACAGCACCAGTCGTGATGATCTTCCAAGTAGTTGAACTAGTACTCTTCACCGTTTCATTCCAAATATCCATGCCATATTTGCTTCTAAGAATCTTGTAAAGCATTGAATCCTTCTTCATGAGGAAATCCCAAGCAAATTTTTCATGAAGAGGTCCTACCTTAGATACAGCTGAATAAAGTCCACGGCCTCCTTCATCTTTAGGCTTACAAAGCAGCTCCCATGATGCATAGTGCATTCCAGTATTACCATTGCTCTTATTCCATAAGAATCCTCTACACATATTACCAAATTCTTTGAGAATGCTTTTAGGAACCAATGTGAGAGATGATAAGAACATTGGAAGAGCTAGGAAAGCTTATTTTACCAAAATTAATTTCCCCTCCAAAGACAAACAATGCTTTCCCCAAGTGTTTAGTTTGTTGGCCGTAGATTCCAATAAGATTTGAAAATCAGATTTTGTAAGTCTTCTAACTGTTAACTTTACTCCAAGAAATATTATCTCGTTAATAGTTTTAAATTTGAGAATTCTACCAATTTTCTTCTTCAGCCCAATCTTAGTATGTTTACCAAAAATAACCATGGATTTGGATTGGTTTACTCTTTGACCCGTCCACTTGCAGTATAGAGAAATAATGTTCTTCATTTCCTTAATAATTTTCACATTGGCTTCTGAGAAGATTAATACATCATCGGAAGAGAGGAAATTTAAAGCTTTTCTTCGCTCAACTTATTTCACACTTTTTATCTACTCCCTAAAGATTTGTCCTTTGAAATGTCAGGAGGAAAGCATTCATGTGCTCAAATTAGATGTTCCTCTTGACACCCTATAGATCCTTGGTTTTCCTAAGCCATTGAAGAAGAGGCTTATAATAGGTAAAAAATTGTATGGATCATACCTTCTGAGATCATAAACTAGAAAGTTTTAAACTTTCATGTTCTCTCTTTCTATTTGCTCGCACCACCCCTTAGTTTATTCTCACACTCACCTAGCCATTTAATTATGATCTTCTTTTCAATTTTTTTGCTAGTCTTTGAATTATTATTGAGGGCACTACCTCCAATCTTAAATAAATAGGAGGCTTATTGAAATCACCTACCAATATTTTTTTGAATTCCTCTACCTTTCCACAACTCAAAAAAATGTTCCTTATTGCATCAAATCTAGACTATGATTGGACACTTGAAAATGCTACCCTTAGGGATTCAAATCATAGATACCACCTTGCCCATGTCAACACCTTAGCATTAGATGATAGAATCATCCAGCAAAACCTTTGTAACTTCATAATTCTGAAAATGGGGATCGAATTAACATCACACCTATTCTATCTATGATTACCAACCTCAAAATGGATGTGATATCTTGAGCATCTAACCTACATTAGAGATCTTAGGTATAAGATTAAGCCAAATCTTGCCGTAGGTCACATGATTGCTTTCATCTTTAATTTTAAATACAACTTCAAATTCCTTCCTGTTGACCTTGATTTTGTCAAAATTCATGGGTCTGGAGAGTTGACTTGGTCAAATTGGCCAAGCCAGGTCTCAAGACCTCTCCCAATCAATTGTTTGGGTCAAACTAAGTCTGTTAAGCCCAGACCTAGGTCCTGGGTCAACCTGGTTGACCAGGTCAACTAGGGTTGACCGAGATTGACCCAAATGCCTTTTTCGGATCTAAAATTGATTTTAGAGCTCCTCGATCCCATTTCTTTTCACCCTTGGACTCAGTAGGTCAAGCCAATCTACAAAACCCAGACTTGTGCCCTAGGTCAACTTGGTTGATCAGGTCAACCCAGGTTAACCCAATTGGCCTAAATGGGCCTCCTTAAATTCAAACTCATTTCAAACCCTATTCTTGTCTCAATCCACTCTTTCATTGGATCTAATTGACTGTTTTAACCAGGTCATACATTGACTTGGTCAACCCTACTCTTAATGGGTCAAATTGACCCATTAAGGCCCATTTAATCCCATTTAATGCCCTAATTGATGCCAAGGATAATTTGAATTGCAAGTCATGGCTAAAACTGACCTATTTCCCTCCTATTTGATTGCAAACTCGATCCCAACCATTCATCATAGGGTGGGGGCTTTAAATAGGGAAAAAATAGGTCTTAGAGGGGGTTTTTTGCAATCTCTCTCTCTCTAAGCACTCTCAGCCTTTGAAATTTGGGAAGAGAGTTCTTACGACCTCCCTACTTCCTCCCTAACCAAATCTCGATGTTCCCAAGTTGTTGACGGTGAGATATTCGACGACCCGAAGAAAAATATGTTCCAAGTCGCCTCACTTGAAATCTAGGCATCGAAAACTTGTGACTTCTTCTACAACTAGGAGCGTGGACAGTCTACAAGTGCAATAATCCAACATACGGGTCAAACTGTCCAAAAACCAAGGTGAAAACCTAAACTCTTGCCTAGGACACTTAGGTTTAAATAACTTCTCACATACTGTATTTTAGAATGCGATTTTACTCCACCAACAATGCTCTTCATATATAGATGCTATGTTTAAAATTTCACTTATATTGGTTGAGTATCGAGGTAGAACGAAGCGAAAATAAACTTAGGGTTTCGGTTTGGCTGGCCCTCGGCTATGCATATTCTAGGCCTATGATTTCGTCAATCAATGGTAGAAATCTGGTCAGACCATGGTTCCGTCCACTGCTGCCTCGAGCCCATGGACATCTTGCCATCCGATGCAATTAGAGCCAACGATCCGAAACGCTTGAGAGAGGACGACTCTGAATCCACGCCTACGTAGATAAGTAAGACCGCATTTTGCGGTGTTGATTGCAGCAATCATTACTGTAGGCACAATCATTTTGTCGCTTACAATAATTTCCCGAAACCGTGCATCCAACCAGAGCGTGCCAAGTGTCGTCCTGACGACTTTTCGGTATTTTCTTTTTATTTTTAATCATTTTAAGCTATTTTAAATTTAAAAAAATCTCAAATAATTCATTTTTGATGCAGAAATTACGTATAATATATCGTTTTGTTCGTACTTGAATCCTCTACGATTTAAAATTATTTTCACTTAAAAATAATTAATATATTTTATGTTATTTTAAAAATAGTAAACATACAATTATTCTTAATTATTTTTATTTATTATTTTACTATTATTATTATAATTATGTTATTATTATTATTATTATTATTATTATTATTATTATTATATATATATATATATATATATTACCTTTCTTGTAGGTGGTCATTCTCATGCAATGCTAAATAAAAGGGGGGCAAATATCATGATTTCTAATGATGTTTTATGCAGGTGCTCTTGAATTTGCTCAGCCCCCCTAAATAAATGAATGCTAAGAATCATTAATAATAAATGCTACAGGTTATCCACAGACTGCTTAGCCCTCAATAATTAAAAGCATGGCCAACTATGTGGCTATGATGTGTACTTTTATTTCTATATAAACTGCTTGTGATATATCAACTTCTTGGGATTTTTAATAGGATAATCTTATAGGAGAGTCTAATTTTCCCACTTTTCATTAATGTAAATGTTTTGTAATATATGTGAGGGTTGTGAAAGTACCTTTGAGTTGGGATATTCTTATCCAACTTAAATTCCAAAAGAAGAATACATTTTTAAAGGGGAGAGTCTTCTTTCATTTGGAAGATCGAGTTTGGATGGCTTTAGATATCCCAAGAGAAAAGGCAATACACCCTATAGGGGGGAATTGTCTCTTTGTTTGAATATTCAAGCCACGACGAATCTAAGGAGTCTAAAGGGGAGAGATCCAAGGAGTCCAAGGAGGAGAGTCCCATGGAGTCCAAGGAGGAGAGTTATAAGGAGTCCAAGAAGAAGAAATACAAAGAAGAATCGAAGACCTAATATCCCACTCAAACTCATTTGCGTCAGTCTTAGGTTTAAAAATTTAGGTTATTGATAGTGGTGCCCGGCCACTTTACTTTTCTACAGACCTTAGTTTGTAATTAAAGGGAAGTTGGCCTATAGGCATTTACTTGATTAGTTTGATTATATTGATGTGTTTGGTTTATATTGATTGCCTCTAGGGTTGTCTATTTTTTCTAGTTTATTGGTGAATTACATGCCACTTTTGTTTTAACCTGGATTTTGTTAGGCTATCTAAGGACTATAAATTTTTTTTACTCTCAATTAATATTTAAATATTAAGATTTAAATAATATAGAAACTTAACGAATCTAGGGAATTGCCAGAATCGTTCGGAGTCGCATGCATATTATTGCATTTCCTGTCTCCTTCTAATAAGGGACCTCCCCGCCTGTAGGTATAGTCCGGATAATCTTGCATATGAGGATGAAGTGCTGGACTTGGGGAGGCCCAGTAATTATTTTTTATAAGACTATTTTTTAAGTCTAAAGCATTCATGATTGGAAGCCTATTCAACTAGTATGAATTGCATTAGTAACTAACTAAATTAAATTTTAATTATATTAGTTAGGACCATTTACCCCACATAAGTATAAGGCCAATTAGGAAACCCTCTAGATGTCGTCCTTAACTTCTTAAAACTGTTCTAAATACCCATCTTTCATAAAATGACCTGAAAGCATGGTTTTAAAGCAATTAGGTGGTTAGTTGGCTCCAAAATCTAGGTTGGGGTAAGTCCAGGTTTTGCACTACATTAGTTAGAACACGGGTGTTATTGTGTGTAGAACACTAAAACCAATTTAGATTTATGATTCAAGGCTACTACAATCGATCTCTTAGTATGCCTAAATAATGGGTAAGTTCCCTATCCTTCAGGGACTAGAAATCTTATCTATTTACCTCACATGGATGATGCCACCTCCATCTTTTCTCTTACGCATGTGTCGATTGCCTGACTTTTATTTTGTCTAATTTCTTCTCACTATCTTAATCCTTCCGAATGCTGGTATAAACCACACATGTTGACTAAGCAATTTGAGACCTTTCTTCCAATTGAGTAGGACTTCTTAGTCTATACCCTAGTGCCAGTCCCATTTTGGAGAGGACAATGTATGATTCTTAATCGAGAGTTTTATTATGCCCCAACCTGAGAGTAATTAACTACGGGGGCTTGTGCCCCTGGAAAACTGAATTCCACCATATACTAAATCCCATCTTAGCTGATGAATTGGGTGGGGGAAGCCCATGACTGTGATCAAGCCATATAAATTATTACCCATTGAGGTGCGTAGGCGAGAGCTGCTATCCTCCATGGTTAATTGTATGTATAGTCCAATCTGTCCCTTCCACTTGGCCCATTTGCGAGTAGCGCAAAGGCCAGCGATCATCTCTATCCCACGGGATAAGTGCAATCATATACCCCTCTATAATCCTGCAATAGTAACGGTGCTTTTCGGAGGCCTACAGGTTTTTAGCGACCATAGTGGGGCTAGTTTCTCCTCCATCTTTGGATCATATATTATCCTTTCTTGATTGTACTACAGGATTGGAACTCCTTAGATTAGGTCCATCCCACTCTTAGTTAGGGTCTTTCCTTAGTTAGGATTCCTTCCTCTTAGCTAGAAATTCTCCCTACTCTACTTTTTTCTAGCCTAACAGGCTATTCCATCCCCTATCCATCCTTATTCATTCCTTCTTTCTTTCATGATTTCTATTCTAACTAACTTTTTGAATTTCCTTTCTTGGCAGTAGTACCATTTCTTCCTTTGTTCCTTCCATCACTTTTAACTTTGGCTCGAACACACGGGTGACTCTTCCTGAGTCCCTGCTTACTAGTCCACCCGTTGGAGGGATCAGTTTTGGTTCCTTCGTCAACTCGGCATTCGTCACTCTTCGCGGACCCATTATAGTTGAGGCTTCTATATTCTCTCCTCCCCAGAGGAGAGGACGCATAGCCATACATCCCTTTGGAAGTCCAGTTGCTCGGCGGACAGCCCGGGCACTTGCTCGTCCCGTTCCTGCTCCTATACAGCTAATGCACTATTTGGCTAGGTGACCAGTACCTAGGCCACTTTCTATTTCACCAGTTCATCCTGTAGTTAGGTGGCCAGTACCTACCACACTTGTTGCTTGGGTTGCTCCTGCCCCACAGTGTCGTCAACCTGTTGTTGTTACCATTGCTATTCTAGTGGAGGTACCTAGAGTTTGGGTTCCCCCTCCCACTTCCAATAGAAAGAGGGATGCTCAGACCGAGGCTCCTTTCCTTTTTCTGGTTGAGTTTTTGTTTTTGCTCAGCTCTATCACTCTGAGATTGCTGGGTAGACACAGACCCTTCTTATTATCCCTATTCCCCCTACCACCTAGGCAGTTGGTCCATATGTTCCATCCTCCTCTACCTCTAGCCTTGGGAGAAGGGCCAGGACAAATAGGAATAGGAGACTCTATCTGGCTGCATCTGAGATAGATAGGCAACTGATGGCAGAGGTGATAGCTCACTAGGAGCTTATTTAGAGGAGAGTGGCTCCCAGGAAGCGGAGACCATGACCAGTTGTAGTTGTACCCACTCCAAATGTGGTAGTAGCTCTTAATATAGAGGTGATCCAAGGAAGATGCTTCTCTCCATTGATACACAGTGGGGATGAGGAGGACATTGCTAGCATTGCGGTGGCTCATCTTGTCACAACTACTCTACCACAGGCTAGGGTCCCCAAGGATGCTGGTGTCTGAGCCCTCTTTTAGAGGATTTGGAGCATCATTTGCCTAGCGCATGGTAGAGGGACTATCAGGTTGGAGAGGTTACTAAGACATATATCTCAGGCTACTTTTTAGTTGCAGAGGCAGACTGCGCGCAGATGTAAAGGTGGCAGAGAGGACAGCCACCTCAGTAGTCGATTGAGATAGCTCCTGTTGTTAGACCATCGGCAGTTACTTCTGCTATTGGACGACACCCATGTCACCGCAGATAGAGATAGCAGTGGGAGCCTGATCGGCCCCAGATCAGTTCAGTTATGGTAGCCCCTCAGTAGCCGATTACTAGTATGAAGCCCTGCTGCAGTAGGTGGGCTTGGAGATGTCGGCAGGCGGACACCCCTATCGAGATAGCACCACCAGTTGAGACAGTTCAGTTATTAGACATAATTAGATAGTTAGAGACAGTTTCAATAGTGTGTGATATGATAGCATATCTAGACGAGGTAGTCTTTCATGATGGTTCACCAATTTATATAAAGACTCAATCAGTTCCTGACCCCCATAGGATTACTTCCCTGATGAGTCCTTACATAGAGGTACTCTGCCAGGCCTTCTCCAAGGACAACACACTTAGAGATGAGTTAGAGGAGGATGTACCAATACATAGAGTTTGTGTGGTTACTCGGTGAGGTCACTCAGACGAGTAGAAGGAGCCTGAGGATAATGAGCAGGGAGAAACCGAGGTGGGTGGATCTCCCAAGTCAGTGGATGCGGATGCTATAATTTTACATCTCTAGGCATAGATGGTAGAGATGGCCCGAGCTATGGAAGTGATGACTGCATAGTTGACAGCCTTGTGGGTGATCCACCAGATGATGGGCGTAGGCACTCTTACTACATCTAGGGATGAGCTAGTTATTCTACCAGTTGCACTAGACCCTATAGGAGTGGAGAGGGTCCATAGAGTAGTCCCAGAACCACCCACAGTTCCTACTTACACTCCTCCAATCAAGAGTCAGCCAGTACAGTTATTAGTTAGTCAGATTTAGGATTTGATAGCCTAGAAGGTCGAGCAGGCCATTTCCTCCAAGAAGGCTAGAGAAGTTGTTAACAGAAGTAGGCCTTTCCTAGTGGAGTACGAGAGGGAGCCCTACCCTTCTAATTTGCTCCCCCATGATTCAGATTCTTTGATGGGCTTGGGAACCCAAGGAAGCATGTGGCTCAGTACTAGGCCATATGTTACAATATAGGGGAATGATGCATTGATGTTGAGACTTTTTATCAGTAGCTTGGTTGGGGTGGGGTTTGCTTGGTACACTGACCTCCCCAATGACTCAGTCCAGACCTTTACAGAGTTAGAGCAGTTATTCATATAGAAGTTTGTCAGTGTAGAGCACCGTAGGAGAGTTAGTGGTCACTAGACAGCGTCTTCGAGAGACTCTCCCAGATTACATAGTCAGATGAAGAAACCTTAGTTTACAGTGTGAGGCATAGTTATAGGAGAAGCATGCAGTTGAGATTCTATTGAAGAACATAGATGATCCAATAGCACCCTACCTCTAGGGATTTAGTATTCGAACCTTCCAGAAGTTACTCATGAAGGTAGTCAGCTTACAGGATAGTATACCTGATGTAATTCCTGCTAAGGATGAGAGTCTACCTCAGCATAGACCTCAGCATCAGGAGTCTTCATGGGCACCTCCACCGAGGAGAGAAGATGTATACAGTACATATGGACCTCAAAATAAGGGCAAGAGTACCTTAAGCAATTCAGCACCACCATAGAAATCTCATACACAGGGTTAGTCAGCAACACAATCCAGACCCTTTCGTAGGACTCCCGAGAGTAAGCAGTACCTATAAGAGAAGCTTATATGGAATACCCTTTCAAAAGGGAAACTATAAGAATTTTTTTTTAATTCCTTACTAATAAAAATATTATGACATTCCAGAATAACAATAGAGTGGAGGTGGAGAGACAGACAGATCACCCACTCTATTGTCCCTACCATAGACACATCGGGCATGTTTTGGAGGACTATTATGTTTTCAAGGATAAAATAGAGAGGTTAATTAGCACCAGATAGATACACCTCCAGAATAGTGATTTGGTGCATCCCAAGGGCAAGGCTACTTAGACAGTTCAGATGATCTCCAGTCCTAGCCACAGTTCCAACCACAGTGACAGTCAGAGTTATAGTCTGGGCAGTAGTAGTAGATCACTCTATAGTTCTGAGGGACAATGATAGTTAGTACTCTCCAAGAAGACCAAGAATCTGATTGATCATGCAGTTTAGAATTCAGAGGTAGTTGAGAGGAGGCCTCCCCAGGACAAGTCGACAGTTGCCGCTCCACTTACTACGCCAGCACCTTTCTCTTCTTCTCTTTCTATTTTAGTGCCTACTGATCACATTTCTTCTTCTTATTCTTCTATTTTATGTAATAAGAAAATATACAAAAGAGAAAAAATTATTATAATCTCAGATGGGAAGATGGGACTTTTTTTAGTACTTACGCTGAAGGATTTCACTCTCCTTTTATTTGATGATATAATAATAGAAGAATGTGATTCTGGCTACTTTTGGTGTTCCGTTCCTACTTTTACTACTGCTTTTACTTCTTCTAGTACTCACTCTTCTACTATTTTAAATACTTTTTATAATGTTAATGATTCTGGTGAAGAGTCTGAGTGTGAAGATGAACCAATCCTTACCATACCAGAGGGTGGTTATTATATGGATTCAAAAGATGAATCCAAGAACCCACTTCAGGCACTTTTCTTAGAGCCAACACCAGCCATAATCATTGAACCAAAGGAATCTCCTACTGAGGATGACTCAATATAGAAAGTTTATTTGCATTCAGGGTAGGTCCTTCCACCTTGGATGGCTAAGAATTCAAAAGAAAAATATAAAAATATTATAACCCAACAGGATGATCCTAGTCCTTCCCCCCAAGAGCAGTCTAAGGAGAAAGGGAAAGGCCCTCAGATGAAAG
This sequence comes from Dendrobium catenatum, assembly GCF_001605985.2. Classification (NCBI taxonomy): domain Eukaryota; kingdom Viridiplantae; phylum Streptophyta; class Magnoliopsida; order Asparagales; family Orchidaceae; genus Dendrobium; species Dendrobium catenatum. The sequence goes on from NW_021318723.1 coordinate 1,630,087, forward strand.
TGGGTTACAATATATAGGCTCACTTAACAAAAAATTATTCCCTCCTTAGTGTCTACGATGCTTTGATGATGTCCCCTGACTTGAGAGAGATACTGGTGAAAGCATTACTTGAACTAGAGTCCTATAAAGCATTCTTTGCTTCTGAATCTGTAGGGGATGCATGCAATTTGAAGGAGATGCAATGCATTACCTTTTCAAATCATGATCTATTCCTAGGGACTACTGGGCACAATCATCCCTTATATGTCACTACTAAAGTCAATGGTTATGAGTTGAACATTGTCCTCGTCGATCCAGGGGCATTAGTAAATATTCTTACTCATGAAATTTTAAAGGGTCTCTCTCTAGGTCATTTGAAGCTCACTTTAGATAAGATTAGTTTGAAAGGCTTCCTTGATCAAGGCCAACGTGCTCTAGGGTCCATTACCCTACCTCTAAAGTTTGGAAATTTCCTATCTAAGGTAAAGTTTCTTGTACTTGTAGCTGATACCTCATATAGGGCTCTTGTAGGAAGGCCTTGGATCCATGAGTATGGAATGGTGCCCTCCACCTTACACCAACATATAAATTTTACAAGGAATGATGTCGAGTATACCATTTTTGGAGACACCCAGGCTTTTTCGTATATGATGTCTATATTTACAATGACGCTGAGTACTACATTCCTCAGAAGACTTATAAACCTCCACCTGCCTAGTCACTAATGACACCCTCTAGTGTTGTACAGGATCCTACACAGTCATCTGCACAGGGTCCTAAATAATCGTTAGTACAAGGTCCATCACAAGTTAGTATTGAGGTAGGTGTTTCCACTGCACATCCTAATAGAGATCCCTTACAGCTTTTAGTGAGGCATGATGTTCCCCCTAGTAGAGGTAAGGGAGTATGAGGTAGAGGTAGATGTAGAGGATCAACCCACGAGCCACGGAACTACAACACTAGGACACCTCTAATCCCTCACCTTTACAGTTCTTCTTTGACTGTAGAGTCTGACTCTTCAGATGATGAAGTGATCGGTGTCCGTCACCATTCAGTATTTTTATCACCTCCATATTCTACTGGTTATGATTCACGTCCAACCTTTTATAGCCATTTGATACTTGAGGGTGGATTAGTTGTCGATAGTAGCTTAGACGAGGAGGAGGACCTCTGACGTCAGACTATTATCGGACAACCTTCTTCCCATTAGATACGTGGGATAGGAGTTGAGGATTCTGATCAAAGATTTTTTGATGCTCCTTCCACTAGCATTGATGGTCCACTATGGACTAGTGAGCGCCACATACCCCACCTGTATAAGACATTCTGGCCAGCACGATCTAAGAAGTGTATCTCTTCACCCCATAGTGTAGGTGCCCCACTCGGTCTTATGAGCTAGTATCTAGAGTAGACCGTAATGGATATATAGGTTAAGAGTGCGCCTCATTACTTTTCCCCTATCGTATAGAGTTTTATTGAGCAAGGCCTCATTCGTTCCACTTAGCCCGATGAATAAGCTCTACAGCAAGCCTGAGTTTGGCGGGCTGGTTTCCCTCAAGGCTTAGGAGGTGCAGGTTATATGGGATTAAATTAGTCTAATAATGCCAACATTCATACTGTCTCCCATTCTTATCCATTTATTTCTCTTATCGATGAAGAAGACCCGGATAGTGGTGAGGATAGAATCCTTGATGGCCCAAAAGAGTTCAAAGATGGCGTCAGTTCCGCCATGGACAAACTATATGAGTTTAACTTAGGCACTGAGTTAGATCCTAGACCTATCTTTCATAGTGCCCTATATCTAATTCAGAGTCTCAAGAATACATCTAGTTATTATCAGAGTTTAGAGATTGCTTTGCCTGGAATTACACTGAGATGCCTAGTTTAAACTGAGATGTGGCAGTCCATAAATTGGCCATTAAGCCTGATGCAGTCCCTATTAAATAAGAACCTCATAGGTTGAGGTTAGAAATTGAATAATAGGTGATCGCTGAAACCAAGAAGCTTATAGAAGCTAGTGTCATTCATGAAGAGAAGTACCCTACTTGGCTTGCCAACATTATTCCAGTCCGGAAGAAGAGCAGATAGATACCTTTCTGTATTAACTTCCGTGACTTGAATAAGGCATATCCCAGTCTTATGGTGGATATAGCATCATCTCATAGCATTTTATCATTTATGAATGGTTCATCTGGTTACAATCAGATAAAGATAAACCCCGATGATGAGAATTTCACTGCATTTCGTACACCTATAGGCGTATTTTGTTACAAGGTAATGCCTTTCAGTCTCAAGAATGCCAGGGCCACCTATCAACATACTATGAACATTATCTTCGATGAGATGTTACACGAGCAAGTTGAGTGCTATGTAGATTATTTGGTAGTCAAAAGCAAGGTCCGTAGAGATCACCTCCGAGATCTACAAATAATTTTTGAACACTTGCACAAATTTGATTTGAAGATGAATCCTTTAAAAAGCATATTTAGATTTAGTGCAGGAAAGTTCTTAGGGTTTAAAGTTAACTATCGTGGCATTTAGATAGACCCTTCTATGATTAAAGTCATATTAGATTTAGAACCCCCTGAAAGTCTTACCTAGTTGAGATTCTTTATGGGTAATCTTGCTTTCTTACATAGATTTATCTCCAGCCTTTATGGTACGGAGATTTATCTCCAACCTTTCTGGTAGGTGTCATCCCTTCTCTGCCCTAGTGAAGAAGGATGCCTGATTCCACAGTAATGAGCATTATCAGGAGGCCTTTGAAAGTATAAAGCATTAAAGCGCTACCTGATGAACCCCCATATTTTGGCTGCAGCTATCCTAGGTAGGCCGTTGATTCTGTACACTATGGCCCTGCATGAGTCCCTAGGCGCATTATTGGCTCAAGAGAATGAGGAAGGAAAGGAGAATGCCTTGTAATACCTTAGGAGATGATTAATACCTACAGTGCTTAAGTACCCAGCGATGGAAAAGCAATGTTTAGCCTTGATTTTTGCAGTACAAAAGCTTAGGTATTATATGCTATCACATAAGATTAACCTAATCTCTCGAGTCAACCCTTTGCAGTAATTGATGACCCGTCCAACCCTCTCACGTCATCTTGAATAATGGTTTATGACTTTATTATAATTTGACATTACTTTTGTTCCTCAGCGGGCCGTTAAAGGACATGCTCTAGCTGACTTTCTGGCCGATCATCTGATCCCTGCTGATTCCCCACTCAATGATGATCTACCCGATGAACTAATAATGGGTGTGGATGAACTGGAGTCCCCTACTTGGGAGTTTTACTTTGACGGTGCGTCATCCATAAAATCCTTAAGTCCATATAAAGCTCCTATAGTTAGGGTAGATTTAGGCTTAATTTTTGTATCCCCTGAAGGTCATACTCTATGGTACTCCTATAGTTTATCATAACCTCGTACTAATAATGAAGCTGAGTATGAAGCTCTGATTTTGGGGCTTGAGTTAGCCATTCAGATGAATATTATGTGGGTAAAAATATTTGGAGACTCCCAACTAATAAAAATTCAAGTAGTTGGAGTCTATAAAGTGCTTAATACCATAAAAAAATAATGGAGCTTTTGTACTTAATACCAGAATTAACTTTGACAAAAATCCCTAAATCTCAAAATAGAAAAGTAGATGTCTTGTCCTAGTTAGCGAAAGAATTAGCTAATCCTATTGGAAACCCCGTGTCTATTATTGTCCATTATCATCAAGCTCTATGCCCCGCAGACTTGTCTTCTCCAGATCAGACCCTAACATTGTTTATTCTTGATGAGGAGTCAGATTGGATAGCACCCTTCATAGAATACTTGAAGCATGGTAGGCTTATAGATGATAGATCTCTCACCGCTTAAATTAAAAAGAGAGCTCTATCATTCACTTATGTAAATGATACCTTGTACCAATACTCTTTTGACCAAATGTGATTACTATGCCATAATAAAGAAGATGCTCATAAGGTCACGAGCGAGATACATGAAGGGCTTAGTGGTGCCCATCAATCCGGACCTAAAACGAAAGGCATAATTAAATGTCTTGGCGACTACTTATCGACTAGGATCCGTGATTGCATCGAGCATGCTAGAAGGTGCCACTAGTGTTAGATTCATAGCATGGTAACTCACCAACCCCCTAATCTGTCGCACCTTACTATTTTGTCTTGGCCATTTGAGGGTTGGGGCACAAATGTAGTGGGTCTAATAGACTCAGCTTTTTTTAAGGGTCAGATGTTCATTTTAGCCACCACGAATTACTTCCATAATTGGGCAGAAGTTATCCCACTTAAGGAAGTTAAATCAGAAGTTGTGATGCGCTTCTTTCGTGATAACATTATTTATCACTTTGGTGTTCCATGCCATTTAATCTTCAATAAAGTCTCGTCCTTTAGAAGCACCAAAATTTCCAAATTTTCCCACTTCCATAATATTAATTGGCGATATTCTTTGATTTACTATCCCAAAGTCAATGGATTGACAGAGGTATTTAATAAGACTCTTGTGCAATTGATAAGGAAAACCTTATTGCAAATAAATGAGAATGGCATAAAAGATTACCTGAAGCATTATGGTCCTATAGGACTACCTACCACACTCCTACTCAGTCCACCCCATATTCTTTGGCTTTTGGAGTTGAAGCAGTCCTCCAACTTGAGGTCGAGCTCATCTCACTACGTGTAGCAGTTAGTTATAATCTATCTGAAGAAGATAATGCCTAACTAAAGTTGGAAGAGCTTGATAGTTTAGAGGAGCTCCATTTACAAGCTCATCAGAGTCTTAAGCTATACCAGGCTCGAATGGCCCGGTCACACGATCGCCTTGTTCGACCCCGTTCTTTTCAGGTAAGTGATTTAGTTCTTATTTTACATAGGCCTATCATTTCACGTTGATGTTAAAGTAGTAAGTTTTATCCTATTTGGGAAAGCCCCTTCTCTATAGAGAAAGTATATGAAGGTGGTGCCTACCTACTCGTTGATGTGAATGGGGTTCACCTCATGCCTGTCATCAACGGGCACTACCTAAAAAAGTACTATGTTTGAGTTTTGTACGTAGTAGAAGGACCCCCTACCTCCTGCAAATATCCCCCTATAAATGTAGCTCCTAAAAGGATCCCTTTTGCTTTTTGGCAGTCTATTTGGCCACGATGACTTATACTCTGCCACACGATATTCGCCTTGAAAGTTATATGGTCATCCTTAAAGGTGATACGCTAATACATCATAGGGATATTAGTGCTATACTGCCCAGTTTCACTTGGCTACCCCAGGTGTGGTCCGAGATATTAAAACTAATAGATTTAAAACCTCTTGTTGAGATGTGATACTGGGTCCACACCCACCTATGTCAGTCAAGTGTGATGATAGTGATCCACTATTCCTATATGAATCTCTTCTTCCTATCAGCCCTACTCTGATAGATGTAGCCCTCAGTCCACTCATTTGAGTTAAATGTGATTGGGGATGTCGTAGCTTCTAGTTTAGACCCTTTGGAGATAAGGTACTGGTTCCATACCATCCTATGCTAGTCAAGAGTGGTAATGCTAATCCTCTATCCTAATTTTGGATTTTACTTTAATTTTGCTGTGATTGTACTCCTCAGTTCATTCACATGAGTTGAATGTGGTCTGGGTTATCAAAATCAATAATTCATTTCCTTACAAGATCCTATGTAATCTCTTTCCCTAGTATTATTCATGTGGCGAAAACAGCCTAGGTTATCAAAGATATTCATAGTTGCCTCTCTTATATAAAAAAAATACATATAATAAAAAGAGGGAAGCTCTTAGTATAAAAAAACTGGTTATCCTTGTCACAAGAGGAACCCGGTAATACTCTCTAGAAGCACAACTTCCTCAAAGTTCTTTTTCTTCTCTCTTTGAGGCACCTTGGTGTTTACCTCAAGGATAAATGCATACCTATCTAGGTATGATTTTTCATAATTTTAAATATCTCTGTTAAGTGATGTAGTACATTATATCCTGGATGTCGACATCACTGCCCTACGGGCTTGGGTCTTTCTAAGGAAAGATCAATCCCATTCTGCCCTCTTTTGGCAGCCTACTCTCCCATTCATACATCACTATGAGCTGTCAAAGTAGTCTTATGAATGTGATAGTGTCACTTTTACTCCTCATAAGGTCCCACTAATTTTTGTGGGTGTTACCCCAACAACCCTTTGATGTTATTCAATCTTATTCATGATTACTATCCTTAGGTAGTGAGTGTGTCCCCTTATTACCTAGAGTTGTCTGCCTAGTAGTGATGTAGAATATCTTGTCTTAGATGTTAACATCACTACTTTGAGACCTTTGATCTTTTAGAAGAAGATCATTTCTTCTGCTCCTTTTCGTGACATATAGTACCACTCATACACTAGGCTCAGTCACAGAGTAGTCTTATAAATATAATAAGGTCACTTCCACTTCCCATAGGGTCCCATTAGTTTGTGTGGGTGTTACCAGTGTGAGCTTTTCCTATTCAGAGTTGTTATCCTTAGTGGCGAGCGTGTTCTCTAGCTAATTTGGTTTTTCTCCCCTCTCTTGGTGATATGGGGCATCATGCCTTAGGTGCCACCATGGTCTCTTCTTGAGCTTTGATTTTCTAGTAGAAAGTCAACTCATTAGTTTCTTCCACCACTTGTTTTCCCACTGAGACCTAATTCCTAGCTGTCGGAGATGTCCTTTGGATGCGTTGATGTTGATTTCACTTCTTACAGGATCCCCATCCGTTAGTATGGGTTTACCACTGTAGCTATTTTGATGGTTATTTCTACTAGGCTTAGTCCTATTTTCCTTAGCAGAGGTGTCCCTTTGCTACTTCAATTCTTTTTACTCCTTTGGAATGAGATTACCCCTTTGCACACTCTACTAAGGGTGTATCACTTCCATCTTTTTAGGAAGACATCATTCTGATGTCTTCCTCCCCTTTCATATAGGGTTAGGGTTTCCTAAGAGATCCTGACGGTATTTGGGTACTCATGGCCACGATGATTTATCCTCTAAAATGTGGTTACCAAAATGCTAGCTTGGGATTTCTTAGATAACTCTACCCTTGGAAATTTTTTTCATGTACCTTTTCTTTTCCACTCACATCCCTATACAGAGCTAGTCAGGCTGATGTTGAGGCGACTTTCTCCTTCTAACTTGTTATTTTGATACAAACAGATAGATAGTTAGTTTCACTTTACTTGGTTGAGAGAGCCTAATAAAGCCTCTAGAAGGCATTCCTCACCACCTTTTCACTTTCTGAGTGTCCTACTATGATCAGACAGGCACCAGAGCCTGACTCTTTACCCACTACTCCCGATAGGAGTAAGTTAGTATTCAGCCCTTCCTCATTTGCAAGGTCGAGCTGGTTGAGCATATTTTGAAGCTTACCTAGTTGACAGAGCTTGACAGAGCACTTGGAAGGCATTCCTCACCACTCCTTTTTATCACGGATGTCCTATTAAAGACTAGGCAGGCTTCCATTTTATGGCTTATTCACTTTTGCTGAGGTCAGATAGAAGCGTTGAGTCACTCCAATCCACTATTCTGAAAGGATCAGGAGGAGACGGGATCCTTTCACATTCTACCCCGTATACGGTTAGACTGGTAGTTTGTTTTACTTTTCCAGTTGAGAGAGTCTGATAGAGTTCTTGGGATGCACTACTCACCACCATTTTACTTTAGATCTCCTATTAAAGACTAGGGAGGCTTCCATTTTGGGGCTTATTCACTTTTGCTGAGGTCAGACAGAAGTGTTGAGTTATCCCAATCCACTATTCTGAAAGGATCAGGAGGAGACATGATCCTTTCACCTTATACCCTGCTGTCCCTATATGGTCATATTAGTAGTTGGTTTTACCTTTCTGGTTTAGAGAGCCCGACAGAGTCCGTAGGAGGCATTCCTCACCACCCCTTTACTTCATATGTCTTGTTAAAGACTATGCATGCTTTCAATTCATGACTTATTCACTTTTGCTGAGGTCAAGAAGAAGTGTTGAGTCACCCCAATCCACTATTCCGAAAGGATCAGGAGGAGATATGATCCTTTTCCCTTCTTCCCTGTTGTCCCTATATTGTTAGACTAGTAGTTAGTTTTACTTAACCGGTTGAGATAGCCCGACAGAGTCCTTAGGAGGCATTTCTCACCACCCCTTTACACCAGATGTCCTGTTAAAGATTGCAGGCTTCCATTTCGTGACTTAGTTACTTTGGCTGAGGTGAGGCAGAAGTGTTAAGTCACCCCAATCTACTGTTTCAGAAGGATAAGGAAGAGACGGGATTATTTTTGCCTTCTATCTTGCTGTTCTGATATAGTCAGATAGATAGTTGGCTTTACCTACCTGGTTGAGAGTGTCCGATAGAGTCCCTAGGAGGCATTCCTCACCATCTTTTACCTTGAGTGTCTTATTGTGATCAGGCAGGCACGAGATTTCATGACTCCTTTATTTGCTATTGTGATATGGTCAAGCAAATATTGAGTCAACTCAATCCATTGTTATAGAAGGATCAGGAGGATATGGGACTCTTTCACCTTCTATCCTGTTGATCGATATGATCAAGCAGATAGTTGGTTTCAGTTTACTTGGTTGAGAGAGCCCGAGAGAGTACCTCAGAGGCATTCTTCACCACTTCTTTCACATTTTATTCTGTTGTTTCTATAAGGTCAAATAGATAGTCGGTATACTTTTACTATCTTATTTTGGTTCTTTCCTTGGCTCTGCCCTTGTTGTAGGGTAAGGCCAAGAGAAGGTCCCACTACTGGTTCACCATTTTGGTGACATCTTACTTGTGCACTACTGCCCTTTATCCTCTCTTAGGCTTTGCCCTCACTATAGGGTACGGTCAGGAGAAGAGTTCCCTACTATCTTCCACCTGTTTGGTATTCTCTTACTTGTTGTCTCCACTCTACTTCCATTGGTATAGTCGATCAATGCCAACTCAAGCGGTTCACTAGTTGTTCGTTGCTCCTTTTGGGGGTCCATTTATTGACCTTGATTTTTTCAAAATTCTTGCGTCTGGAGAGTTGACTTGGTCAAATTGACTAAGCCAGGTCTCAAGACTTCTCCCAATCAATTTCTTGGGTCAAATTAAGTCTATTGAGCCCAGACCCAGGTCCTGGGTCAACCTGCTTGACAAGGTCAACCAGGGTTGACCCAAATTGATCAAAATGCCTTATTTAAATCTAAATTCGATTTCAGAGGTCCTCGAGCCCATTTCTCTTCACCCAAGAACTCAGTAGGTTGAGCCCAGTCTATTAAACCCAGACTTGTACCCTGGGTCAACTTGGTTGATCAGGTCAACCCAGGTAGACCCAATTGGCCTAAATGGGTCTACTTAAAGTCAAACTCATTTCAAACCCTATTCTTGGCTCAATCCACTCTTTCATGGGGTCTAATTGACTGGTTTGACCAGGTTAAACATTAACTTGGTCAACCCTAGCACTTAATGGGTCAAATTGACCCTTTAAGGCCCATTTAATCCCATTTAATGCCCTAATTGATGCCAAAAAGGATTTGAATTACAAATAATGGCCAAAATCGACCCATTTCCCTCCTATTTGATTCCAAACTCTATCCCAACCATCCATCATAGGGTAGGGGCTTTAAATAGGGAAAAATTAGGTCTTAGAGGGGACATTTTTGTAATTTCTCTCTTTCTAAGCACCCTTAGCCTCTAAAATTTGGGAAGAGAGTTCTTATGACCTCCCTCCATCTTCTCGAACCAAATCCCGACGATCCCAAGTAGCCGACGGTGAGATCTCTCACGACCCAAAGGCAAATACGTTCTAAGTCGCCTCGCTTGCAATCTAAGCATTGAAAGCTCGTGGCTTCTTCTATAACTAGGAGTGTGGATAGTCTACAAGTGCAATAACGCAACATACATGTCAAACCATCCAAAAACTAAGGTGAAAACCTATACCCTAGCCTAGGACACTTAGGTTTAAATAAATTCTCACATACTGCATTTTAGAATGCAATTTTACTCCCCCAACAATGCTATTCATACATAGATAATGTGTTCAAAATTTTACTAATTTTGGTTGAGTATCGTGGTAGAATGATGCAAAATTAGACTTAGGATTTTGGTTTGGCTAGCCCTCGGCTGTGTGTATTCTGGGCCATTGATTCCATCAATTAATGGTATAGATCTGGTCGGACCAAGTTTTCGTCCGGCCGCTGCCTCGAGCCCACAGACATCCTTCTGTTCGGCGCAATAAGAGCTGTCGATCCGAACCGTGTGTGATCGGACGGCTCTGAATGCATGCCTACGTGGATAAGTAAGACCGCGTTATGCGGTCTTAATTGCCACATTATTGCGGTAATTATTGCCGGCGGGGCAATCATTGTGTCATAAGGCAATGATTGCCCAAACCCGCACGTCCAACCAGAGCGTGCCAAGTATCGTCCCAAGGGCTTTTCTATTTTTTTTTTTAATCATTTTAAGGTATTTTAGCTTTAAAAAATCTCAAAAAATTCATTTTTGATCCAAAAATTATGTATAATATATCGCCTTGTTCATATTTGAATCCTCTATGGTTTAAAATTATTTTCACTTAAAAATAATTAATATATTTTATGTTATTTTAAAAATATTAAAAACATAATTTTTTTAAATTATTATTTACTATTATTATTACTATTATGACATTATTATTGTTTTAGTATTATTTTAATTATTTATCATTATTTGTAATTATTATGATTATATTTATTAATATTGCTTATTAATATTATTATTATCATTATTGTTATTTTAAAATTAAAACTATTTTCAAAATTTTATTAATATTATTAATATTATTAATATTATTATTATTATTATTATTATTATTATTATTATTATTATTATTATTA
>NW_021318723.1:1641623-1753958 GCF_001605985.2 Dendrobium catenatum
TTGGTTCTTAACTTGAGATAAATAGGGAACCTTAATTTAACCCTAATTAAAAATTACATTTTTGCACTTTTTTATATAATTAAAAATTATTAAAAATTCCAAATTTTCTCTAAACACTTGGGAACACCTCCTTAGGTCATTTCTTATCGTTGGTGGTGATTCCAAATAGTTTGGAACTGATTTGTATCAAAACCATATAATCAACCTTAATTAGGCAGTTTTAATAATTCATTCATTGCCCAAAACTTTAAAAAATCATAACTTTTCGTAGGAAACTCCAAATCTAGCAAACTAACTGTCTAATTACTCATCTTAAGCCCTAGTATTTATGTAAAATTTTACGAACCCCAAACATAGCATATTTATCATAGTGACATTTTGGACCCCCTCAACCTAGCACATTGAAGGACCCGGGACTTTCCAAAATTGGATAATATAATTTGAATTTCAAATATCACTATCTTAAGCATTAAAGAGTGATCCAAAAACTAAATTAACTAAGATGGACCCTAATTCATTAACATTTAAACTTTAAATAAAGTTTTTATTTCTGACCATCAATAAATCTGAACTCTAGGCAACTTTAATTAACTATCCAACTTAAGATCTATCCTAACCACACAAGCGTTACACACACATAGATTTGTTTGCTAGGGCACCACTTCTAGACTTAGGCTAGGCCAGAATTTCCTTTTCTGTTATCTGCCGGGTTTTTCGACTACTTTATTACATGTTGTGAAAAATTGATAGGTGTGTTTGCTTACTTTTACTGCACCCTGTGAAATTGATGTGATGTGCGTTAGATTTAACCCTATATTAGGAACGATATATATATATATATTACTTTTCTTACAAGTGGCCATGCTCAAGCAATGCTTAATAAAAGGGGGGCAAATATCATGATTTTTAATGATGTTTCGTGCAGGTGCTCCAGAATTTGCTTAGCCTCGCTAAAAAAATGAGGGCTAAGAATCAATAATAATAAATGCTACAGGTGCTCCAGTGACTGCTTAGCCCTCAATAATTATTTTGTTTTCTTACAAGTGGCCATGCTCAAGCAATGCTTAATAAAAGGGGGGCAAATATCATGATTTTTAATGATGTTTCGTGCAGGTGCTCCAGAATTTGCTTAGCCCCGCTAAAAAAATGAGGGCTAAGAATCAATAATAATAAATGCTACAGGTGCTCCTGTGACTGCTTAGCCCTCAATAATTATTTTGGAATTGATGTGATGTGCATTAGATTTACCCCTAGGTTAGGAATGAAATATATATATTACTTTTCTTATAAGTGGCCATGCTCATGCAATGCTTAATAAAAGGGGGGAAAATGTCATGATTTTTATTGATGTTTCGTGCAAGTGCTACAGAATTTGCTCAACCCCGCTAAATAAATGAGGGATGAGAATCATTAATAATAAATGCTACAGGTGCTCTAGAGACTACTTAGCCCTCAATAATTAAGAGCATGGCCAAGTGTGTGGCTATGATGTGCTTTTATTTCCATATAAATTGCTTGTGATATATCAACTGCTTGGGCTTTTTATTAGGATAACCTTGCAGGAGAGTCTAGATTTCCTGCTTTTCTTTAATGTAAATGTTTTGTAATATATGTAACAATTGTGAAAGTGTCTTTGAGTTGGGATATTCTTATCCAACTGGAATTCTAAAAGAAAAAGACATCCTCAAAAGGAAGAGTCTTCTTTCATTTGGAAGATTGAGTTTGGATGGCTTTAGATATCCAAAGAAAAAAGGTAATACCCCCTACAGGGGGGGATTATCTCTTTGTTTTGATATTCAAGCCATGATAAATCCAAGGAATCCAAGGGGGAGAGATCCAAGGAGTCCAAAGGAGAGTCCCAAGGAGTTCAAGGAGGTGAGTTCCAAGGAATCCAAGGAGAATAAATCCAATGAATACTTGAAGACCAAATATCCCACTCAAAGTCATTTTCGTCAGTCTTAGATTTAGAAATTCGGGTTGTTCGCAATGTTGCCCGGCCACTTTACTTTTTGCAGATCCTGGTTTGTAATTAAAGGACATTTGGTCTATAGACATTTACTTGATTAGTTTGATTATATTGATGTGTTTGGTTTATATTGATTGCCTCTAGGGTTGCTTGTTTTCCCTAGTTTATTGGCAATTTGCATGCCACTTTTATTTTAGCCTTAATTTCATTAAGCTCTCTAAGGACTACAAAATGTTTCTTCTCACAATTAATATTTAAAATATTAAGATTTAAATAATATAGAAACTTAATGAATTTAGAGAATTATTGGAATCATCCCGGGTCGCATGCATATTATTGCATCTCCTCTCTCCTTCTAATAAGACAACTCCCTGCCTACGAGTAGGATCGGATAATTTGGCCTATGAGGATGAAGTGCCAGACCTGGGAGGCCCAGTCTTTTCTAAAAATTATTTTTTATAAGCCTATTTTTTATGTTTAAAGCATTCATGATTGGAATCCTATTCTACTAGCATTGCATTACATTAGTTATTAACTAAATTAAATTTTAATTTGTATTTGTTAGGAGCATTTACCCTACATAAGTAAAAGGTCAGATAGGAAACCCTCTAGATGTCGGCCTTAACTTCCAAAAACCATTCCACCCACCCATCTTTCATAAAATGACATGACGGCATGGTTTTAAAATGATTAGGTTGTTAGCTGGCTCCCCAATCTAGGCTAGGGTAAGTCCAGGTTTTGCACTGTATTAATTAGGACACGGGTGTTAGTGTGCGTGGAATAATAAACCCAATTTAGATTTAGGATTCAAGGCTACTATATTCGATCTCGTAGTATGTCTAAATAGTGGGTATGTTCCATATCCTTTAGGGACTATAAATCCTACTTATCTGCGTCATATGGATGATGCCACCTAATCTTTTCTCTCACATATGTGTCAATTGCTTGACTTTTATTTTCTCCAGTTTTTCTCACCTTCTTAGTCCTTTCGAATGCTGGTATGAACCCCGCATGCTGACTAAGACATTTAAGACCTTTCTTCCCCTTGAGTAGGACTTCTTGGTATATACCCTTGTGCCAGTCCCATTTTGGAGAGGATAATGTATGATCCTTAATCGAGAGTCTTCTCAGGCCCCAACCTAAGATGTAATTAACCATGGGGTCTTGCACTCGTGGAAAACTAAATTCCACCATCTACTAAACCCCATCTAAGCCAATGCATCAGGTGGGGGAAACACGTGACTGTGATCAGGCCATATATATATTACCCATCAAGGTGCATAGGCAAGAGCTGCTATCCTCTATGGTTAATCGTATGTATGGTCCAATCTGTCTTTGCCCATTTGCAAGGAGCACGGAGGCCCGTGATCATCTCTATCCCTCGGGGTAGGTGCGTTCGTATACTCCTCTACAATCCTGCAGCCATAGCGGTGCTCTTCCTGAGGTCCACACTTGCCTTGCCATATCACCTTCCAATTTTCTATTCTAATAGCTCCTTCAATGTACTTATAAGTACTTACTACTACAGTGTTCTCTATGTAGATTATGAGCCATTGGAATAAGAGGGAGGTCTAGAACTAGCGCCAGCATAAGTTCTAGCACCAACACTTATCCACCATTAGTCTTAGTACAATATACTAGTTCAGAGGTTTTACTAGTATGAAACTTGGTTTGACACCTACATAGCAGAGTAGTAACAATAATATAATAATGATATGGCTCTCTTTGATAACTACATAGCACAATAGCACCAAATTATGACAATGACATAACTTTATTTTGGGAGCAATTTGCCTCAATCCACCAATTCTTCCAACCACCACCACCACCTCCTCCACCTGATCAGGATCCTTCATATTTTTAGTTTGCTTTGTATTTTTCATCCTTGTTTCTGTATTATTTTTACTTCTATACTTTTTGAGGTATGTGTTTCTCTTTAGTATCTTTGTTTAGCAATTTCCTCCATTTTATGATAACAAAAAGGGAGTAGTTTGTTGATAGTAGGTTATACTTTGTGATTAAATGGTTAATCCTTTATTCTTCAACTATATATGTACTCTTTAATTATGCATTATTTTCTTTATTAAAAAACTCATGATTTTTTTTTTAAATATTCACCTAGTGAGCAGGAGTTTAAGAAGTAGTAAAAATATATTTGTGATATTTAGCAACAATGTTTGTGATTATCAAAAAGATAGAGATTATTACAAATCTTAACCTAAATCTTATGGTTTTGATGATAACAAACATTATTAGATTTCTTATTGTGCTATCTCCAATAATTTACAATTATTTCATATATATTTGACCTATATACTATCATTTTAGGTCCACCATACACTTGCAAATTTGATGAACTCAAGATATATTAAACTAGGGTTTAGTATGTCATATAGAGTCTATATTTTTAATTCTTATATATTTTTATCTTTCTTGAGTCAAGTCATGTATTCGGGGGATACTATTCTTGGAAACCATACATACACAGACTTAGGGGAGTGAGTTAGTGCAAAATTAGAAGTTAGGTTCTCTAAATTAATTGTACTACATGATCCATATCGTATTATAAGATTAAGTAATTTAAAAATGATAAAAATAGCTAATTATGATAATTAATGCAAGATAAACTAATCATAATGTATAATGTATATCATATAGGAGGATTAATTAAAAATTAGGAACCAAACTGCTAATCATAATTTGGGAAATATTTTGAGATTCAAATTTTGTACAAATCAAACTGGGCAATATGTATAATTCAGTATGATATATTAAAATAATGCCTAAATTAATCATGTGATTAGATAAAAAAATTATATTAATTGATCTAGTAAAATCGTACAAGTTGATTTGCCCAATCATACTATATAGCTCTATTCGTGCATGGGATGATAATTAAATCATCCCCAATTGAACTGGAGGATAATTCAAGATGTTTAAACTATATACTAGACAATGATCTAAATTGTCTTGAACAATCAACTCAATTCTTTGAATTGAGTGTACAAGAACTACCTCTTCATATAGTAATAATAGGAGCACTTTGAACTAATCATACTGAATGATCCTGGATCGTAATGTAAGATTAGAGTTACAAAAATTTTATTTAGGGCATTTTGTTTGGCTAGTATTTAATATCTTTCATTAATTTATTTCAAAGATTTTGGCTGCTGAGTGTTATTAAGAGGGAGCTTCAAGAAGAAGATCTAGTAGAGCTTTAGGAATATGAGGTAGTGCTTGTGTATGAGGGAGAAGTAGTGTGAGGGAATCATATGATTACTCCAAGAATATGTCTTACCTTATTCCTCCAAGTGTCTATCTAGGCTACTTAAGATAATTTTTTAAGCTAAAGGATGAGGTTCTCTATCATCACCATGCGAGTGAGAAATGAGTTCAAGGTACTCTACCATCTCCAAGAGGGACAAAATGATTGGAGGGTGATAAAGCTTGTAGCTCTCAGTCGTAGTGAGTCTTGTGGAAGGGATCTATGCAACGGCTTCCCTACCTTGCTATAGGGGAAAAAGGAGAGACACTACAGTGATAACGTAATACTCGGAGTGGAGGACTCTAGTGAGTAGACGTAGGTCAAGGTTGAACGAAACACTATAAAATCTTCTAGTGTTCTTTTTCCTAGTTACATTTATTTTCTTTTTCCAATTTGTAATATAATCTATGAGTTAAATTTGCTGATTTCAAAATTTATGATTAACTACACTTAGGTTATATTTTGTCTTGCAATAAGAAAATTTACATGCATTTTAAAGAAAAATACAAAAAAAAAAACAAATCTTTTAAATTTTTTAATTACTTCCCAATAATTTTTATTTATCTACAATGATTTAGTTTAAAAAATTTTTTGAAGAAAAATATATAAAAATAAGTATTTTTTTATTAGTTTACTTTTGAATTGCCTATTTGCATTCCCCCCCCCCAATTATGATGCATTAAATAAGAAGCATATTGAACTAACTGAAATGCATGAAACCTTTAAAACCACTCATGTTGAACTAGAAGAGGCTTTTCATAGATTAGACAAACTTGCATTAGAAGTAGATCACAGTGAGCATTTGTTAAAAATAGAAGTTCATGTATTGATATATCAAAACAACACTTTTCAAGAAAGAATCAAAGAATTAAAAAAAGAAATTGCATCATTCACATCAGCCCAACCTAGTCAACCCCCAACATAGCATGCATCACATAACTTTATGAAGAGGAGCCACCACCCACATAGATTAGTAAATCCATTTCCTGGTGTTAGGTGCTTCTCTTGTGGCATGCTAGATCACATAGCCCGCACATGCACAATTCACCGTAGGACACACTTAGTATGGAGACCTAAACTGCATCCATCACAGCATAACATGCATACATCTCATTCATGCAAGCATAAGAAGGAACCCAAACTCACTTAGGTTTCCAAATCTAATCTTTGAATGAAATTGTAGGGATGCTCTCACAAAAGACCTAGTGAGAGCATGTGGTACCTGGATAGTTGATGCTCGTGACACATGACTGGAGATATGAAGAAGTTCATCCTATTGGAGACCAAAACTGGTGGCAAAGTAACATTGGGAGACAACACTACCAGGAAAGTGATAGGCTCAGGTATTGTTGGTAATCCTAAGATTTTTTTAATTGAAAATGTTTTATTAGTTAATGGCTTGAAGCATAACTTACTTAGCATTAGTCAATTGTGTGACAAAGGTTTTAATATTAAATTTCTGTTTGATAAATTCCTGATTAGTTTAAATGATAATCTAGTTTTAGAAGGAAAACGATTGAATAATGTTTACATGTTAGACCTTGATTGCATTGATAGTTTAATTTTATTTTACTTGAAAAAAATAGTTGAAGACTCGTAGCTATGGCATAGGAGACTATGCCATGCTAATATGAAATCTCTTAGAAACATCACTCAAAAAAACCTAGTTAGAGGCGTACCTAAGTTAGATTTCACAAAGGATCATTTATGTTTTGCTTGCCAACTAGGAAAATAAGTCAAATCATCTTTTCATTCAAATAGAGATGTGATCACCGCTAGTCCATTAGAAATCCTACACATGGACTTATTTAGATTAGTTAGTACAGCCAGCCTATGTGGGAAAAATTATGGTTTTGTGATTGTAGATGACTTCACTAGATTCACTTGGGTAAGATTCTTAGCACATAAAAATGAGTCTTTTGAGAAATTTAAGGTTTTCTCCACATGGATTCAATGAAAATTAGGTTGTGAAATCTCAACAATTCATAACGATCATGGTGGAGAATTTCAAAATGATAGATTTGAATCATTCTGTCAAGAGCTAGGAATAGAACACAATTTCTCAACCCCTAGAACACCTCAGCAAAATGGTATAGTTGAAAGGAATAATAGAACCTTGGTTGAAGCTGCTAAGGCAATGTTAGCAGAGTACACCCTTCCTAGATACTTTTGGGCATAAGCGGTCAACACAGCGTGCTATGTCTTAAATAGGGTGAACATTAGATCTAAGATGAACAAAACTCCTTATAAACTCCATATGGGTAGGACACCAAACCTTTTATACTTGCATGTCTTTGGGTGCAAGTGCTTCATCTTTAATAATGGTAAACATCCCTTAGGAAAATTTGATCCTAAGTCTGATGAGGGTGTCTTCATAGGCTATTCATCTGTAGGTAAGGCCTATAGAATCTTTAATACGAGAACCCTTGTAGCAGAAGAGTTCACCCATGTAGTATTTGATGAATCAGATAAGCCCTCTGAATATAAAATTAAAGATGATGAAATAGAGGCAAATCATAGAGTAGAGACTATGACATTAGGAGAAAGGGTAGAACCTCAGGAAGATTTTCCTAGAGAATGGAGATATTCTTCTAATCATCTTAAAGATCTGATTTTAGGAGACCCTTCAGAAGGTGTAAGAACTAGGCATGGACTTAGGAAGTAGGTTAGCCATTCAGCATTCATCTCTATCATAGAACCCACTAGTATTGATCAAGCCTTAGGAGATGAATTTTGGATTCTAGCAATGCAGGAAGAACTGAACCAATTCACCAAGAACAATGTTTGGGTGTTAGTCAAGAGACCTAAAGAACAAAGTGTTGTTGGAACAAAATGGGTCTTCAAGAATAAGGTGAATGATTCAGGAATAATAATAAGGAATAAAGACAAACTAGTAGCTAAGGGGTACAACCAAATTGAGGGAATAGACTTTTAAGAAACATTTGCTCCTATTGCTAAACTAGAAGCAATAAGAGCGCTCTTAGCTTTTGCTTGCTTCAAGAAGAACTTAACAACTTTCTTGGCTTTAGTGTAAAACAAATGGATAACGAAACTTTTCTTAGCCAAATAAAGTATATTAAGGATATTTTGAAAAAAATATGAAATGGATAGTGCTAAACCCATGAACACTCTTATGAGCTAAATAATTCAATTAGATAAAGATCCTAGTGGAAAATAATAGATCAGAAAAAGTATAGAATGATTGGGTCCCTTCTTTACCTGACTTTCAGTAGACCAGACATAATGTTTAGTGTGTGCCTCTATGCCCATTTTCAAGCTGATCCTACAGAGTCTCACTCAACTGCTATCAAGAGAATTCTTAGATAACTACTAGGCACCCCAAACATAGGAATTTGGTATCCTAGGAACAACACTTCCTTTGAAATCTAAGGGCACTCAGATTCTGATTTTGCAGGATGTAAGATAGATAGAAAAAGCACCTCTTGTACCTGCCAATTCATAGGACAATCATTAGTTTCTTGGTCAAGTAAGAAGCAAAACTCAGTAGCACTTTCCACAGACGAGGCAGAATATATTACAGTAGGAAGTTATGTTGCACAAGTACTATGGCTAAAACAATAAATTCTTGATCTTGGCCTACCTGTAGGAACCATTTCAATTATGTGTGACAACACAAGCTCAATTTGCATCTCTAAGAACCCAATTCAGCACTCTCGAACAAAACACAGAGACATTAGACATCATTTCATTAGAGATCACACTGCTAAAGGAGATATAGAATTGTATCACATTGCTACAGGAGATCAATTGGCTGACATATCTAGCATTCGACACCTTTAGGACTAGATTAGGTGTCATAGACATAACTGCATAAAAAAAAATTAAAAAATAAATTTATATAAGACTTCTCCAAATCATCACACACTCACTACACAAAAATCACTTTACTTGACTTTGTATTATCATACTGTACGATACTCCGATCGTACTGTACGATATACTTAATCTGCACAAATTCACCAAAAGCTAAATTTCGTCTATATTGATCGTATTGAACGACCTACATCGTACGGTATGATACATTATTGATCATCGTACGGTACAATACCTCCTATTTATACTGTACGATCCATGTCATCAACAGATTGGGACGAGTCTACGCTTGCTGGTTTGTTATTATTGGTGTTCGTATTGTACGATAGATCCACTTCGTACTGTACGATCCACCTCATCAAATGGATAAGAACGATATAAGGAGTTTGGTACGATATTAATGTCATTCGTACTGTATGATACACCTGTTCGTACAGTATGATACTTTTGGTCAAAAGTTGTCATGACACCCTCGGGACGATCGATATTCTTCTGATCGTACTGTACGATCGCCATTGTAATGTACGCTTTGACCACCTTTTCCCAATATGATTTGTTAGAACAGTTAATGCCATTTCGTACTGTATGATATACTATCGTATTGTATGATTATGGAAAAACTCTATAAATTGGTTGGTAAGGCAGAACTCACTTCCCTCACCTCCACTTGTTCCTTCTCACCTTTTCACTCAACCTTTACACGATGTCTAGTTCAAGCAAGTGAGGTCGTATGGCAGTGGGAAGCTCGTCTTCCTCTCGCCGCCATAGCGCTCGGTTCTTGAATGCAAAAAATGAGGATGCATACCACAAGTTCAAAGCCTGTAAAATCACACCATCCAGACTGCTAAATCAGGATGCTCTGAACTTCGAGGTACTGAACCTCTTTACTTCCACCACCCTCCAATTTCTTCTCACCCTGGCCTTCCCAAACAACTATGAACTCCTTTTAGAATTCCTTGCAAACCTAACCTACACCGTCAACAACCTCACTTTTCACTCCTTTGTTTGTCGTTAAAATGTCAAAATTACAAAAGCCGACATCGCCCAATACATTGGGCTATCTAGTGAAGGGCCTATGGTTAGTTCATTTCTCACGAATGACTTTGACTGGGGTGAGGTTAATCAAGTCCTTAGGAATGCCATATTTTATCAACACTAACCTCTCGTACAATCACTCACTCAAAACTCCAGAATCATTCAACACGTCCTTAGAACCTCCATTATACCCAAAGCTGGCGACCCTGTTAATATGACCCCGACTCTATCTGTCGTTATATATCTTATTATGTCCAATAAAAAATTCGATGAGGCCGATTTAAATTATTGACTACATTCATCGCATGACCTTCGTTCGTCTACCTACTACTCGCCGAAAACAAAATATAGCCTTGGTCACCTTGTAGGATATATCCTCCTAAATAAATATCAAATAACCTATCATGGTGAACCAGAAAATCTTCCTATCTTTTATACATATGCCTCTTTCCGTATTCTTTTCCATCGGGGACACGAGCCTGAAGAACCTGTTTTCGATGAAGGAGAAGGAGAAGATGCCCCAGCTGCAGCTCAAGCACGTCCACGACGACATGCGCCACCCCGAGCACCTACACCAGCTTACCCTCACGATGATCTGGTCAAATGTTTCGACCAACTTCAGACTCCTCTCGACACGCACATTCAAGAGAAACATCAGCAACACGAGTCTGACATGCAATGGTTTGGGGAACGCTTTACTGCTATTGATCACTGCTTTAACGTTCTCCTTCAGTACTTCCAACCAAACCCACCTCCACCACCAACTAATCAGGATCCTCCATTTTCAATTATCTTTGTATTGTAGCTTTCTTTTCTTTCTTCAATGTTTTCTCCCCTTTTTGGTGCTATCAAAAGGGGGAGAAGTTTGTTGTAGTTTTCTTTGTGTTGTAGTTTTCTTGTGTTACATATAATGCATTTCCTTTTGGATTGCATTTATCTTTAGTGTTTTTCTTGTTCTTATGTCAAAAAAAAAAAAATGCCCTTCGAACTTGCTAATAATAAAAATTATTTGACATCATAAAAAATGGGGAGATTGTTGCGACCCATGACCCCGAGATTGAGATTTTGATGATGCCAAATAATGTTGCCTAAATTATTTTTCATTGAATATCATTTAATGTTTGTTATTGTCCGTGAGTACTAACATTTTAGGAAGATCACAAGACACTCAGGACAACGGGAAGACTCAAGACTTGTTGGATTAGGAGTATGAGTTGGACAATGTATTTTTTTATTTATTTTATTTTTTATTTTCCTGAGTCTGGCCATAAACTGCAGGTAAGTCTGAGCAATCATGCACATACAGAGGGGGAGAGGGTTTTTAAAAGTAAGAAATATAGTTTTTCATTCTCTGGTAATCGTACTGTATGAATTTATTTCATATTGTATGATCTACTACCAAAACATGTGTTATATGAACACATCATACTGTATGAATAGTATCGTACTGTACGATATGTTTCAAATCAAAAACCCTAGTCGTCATGACAAGTTAAGTATGATATTTTGCGTCGTTCGTATTGTACGACTAGGTTCGTACGGTACGATCTATTTTAAATACATACTTAATTTAACCCGTGATTAGTGCAAGAAATCAAGGCTTAATTACAAATTGAAAATCGTATTGTACGAACCCCTTCGTACAATACGATGAATAGAGATGAATTCTGATTGTCCCGAAGATCTTCTCGGATGATCCTGTATT
Source organism: Dendrobium catenatum (assembly GCF_001605985.2). Lineage (NCBI taxonomy): Eukaryota > Viridiplantae > Streptophyta > Magnoliopsida > Asparagales > Orchidaceae > Dendrobium > Dendrobium catenatum. The sequence goes on from NW_021318723.1 coordinate 1,653,429, forward strand.
TTTTGTCTCATTGAACCGTACGATTATGATTGTACCATATGATGAACAGAGACGATATTTGATCATCCCAAAATTCATCCTTGACGATGCCTTAATTTTCACTATTTGTACGGTACGATGTAGATCGTACCATATGATGAACAGAGATGACATTTGATCATCCCGGCTATTGTCCTATACGAGTAATGTTTTATGAATTGTACAGTATGATATTTTATCATACCGTACGATAAGTGTTTAAACTATTCGTACACCTTCGTACCAGGACGAAGCTAGTTTGTACATATCGTACTGTACGACCAAGAATCGTACTGTATGATGGTAACAGCTACTTTTGAAATCTCAGGAATTTTGGAGCCCGTTTTTATGTGTAAAAACTTACCATATTTTAAAAGAGAGAGATAGAAGAGAGAAACGTGAGTAAGAGAAAATCCTAGAGAGTGCTCTTAAGAAGTTTGAGGGGTTGAGAGAGGAAGGAAAAGGTGAGCTTGGTGAGGGAAAAGTGGTGTGAGGGAGATCACACGATTGCTCTGATCTGGCTGCAACTTGCTCCTCTTGTGGCCCGGGAAGAACTTGTGGGAGGCTTTATAAGGGGGAGACTCATCTATGTCTGTTGACCTCGAAGGTACTCTGCCTTCTCTAGGAGAGAGAAAAATGAGTAGGTTCTCTGCCGTCACCAGGAGGGTGAAAACAGTGCATGGCACTCCTCCATGCCGGGTTGGTGAAAGGAAGTATTGTAAGGGCTTCTCTGCCTTGTCCAGGGGGGCAAAAGGAGAGCTATTATTGGTAGTGAAATTCCCGGAGCGGAGGGCTCCGGAGAGTGGACGCAGGTCATGGTTTGGCCAAACCACTATAAAAATCTCGGTGTGCTTTTTCCTTACTATTTTTCTTTTTGTGTGCATTTTTATTTCTTAATCTTTGCTTGGAAAAATTGTGAAAGAAAAAGATTTTATTGTTGCCCGTTGCCTTAGAAGTTGTTTTAAATTTTCATGTTAAAAATTTTAAAACACCAAAAAATTAGAACTCTTGCTTAGGTTTTAGTTATTGCAATAAAGTTTTCACAATTCACCCCCCTCTTGTCCATCTAGTAATTTCATGTGGCTAATCCCAAAGAGTCTCATATGATTGTCATTAAGAGAATTCTTAGATATATATTAGGCACCCAATGCCTAGGTATTTGGTATCTTAGACATAGCTCATCCTTTGAAACCATAGGATTTTAAGACTCTAACATTATAGGATATATGGTGTATATGTAAAGAACATGAGTAACAATTTAGTTTATTAGCTAATAATTACTTTCCTGGTCTAGTAGAAAGTAGAATTCAATAGCGCTATCCACTGTTGAGATGAAATACATTGCTATAAGAAGTTGTGTTTCTCAAGTCTTATAACTAAAGAAAGAAATCTTAGATCTTCGATTGCCTATAGGCACCACTGATATTACTTGTGAAAACACTAGTACTATCTGCATTTTTAAAAATTTAATCCAGCATGTCCTCACAATGCTTATAGACATTTGTCATCACTTAATTAGAGACTATGTTGTAAAGGGAGATAAAAAACTACGTCATATAGTTACTGGAGATTAATTGTCAGACATCTTTACGAAACCTTGCCTATAACACCTTTAGTACCCTGAGGACTAAAGTAGATGTTACAGATAGTCATGTTTGATTTAGGATGAATCTAAAACACTCTATCATTTAAAATTAACCTTTCATTTTGTATGTTTTAAAGATGTATCACCTTTTAAATTTTTGTGACTGTTTAGCTGTTATTTTATGTTTTTTTTTTTTTTGTATTATTTTTGCTTTTGGTAGATGGTCTCTGATAATCCAATACCCTTCATTTTATATTATCAAAAAAATTAAAAACTAAAATTTTCTCTCATCATAAACTGTACGATCTACACATCCCTTTATAAATCTATATCCTAAGTTAAATAATTAGTCTAAATATGTCCGATTATTGGTGATCTTACCATATGAACACTACTTCATACTAAACGATACACATGTCAAGAAATGTTGGATGAATTTGTTTCAACTTAGTTTTCAAAATAATGTTTTTATATCATGTGAGTTTTTTTATGGTATCCAAATCTTATTGTGTTGATTATTGTTTCTCCTAACATATGTTGAAAAAAAATTTGTGTTGTTTGTGTGTACTAATATTTTAGGGATATCATACTCCAGATTGTTGAAGACTTCAAGATAGATTACACTAGGGTTTATTATAATATAAGTCTAGTACTTTTTTTATTTTTTCTTGACTCTGAGAGAGTGTGATTATAATTGGATAACTGTGCACACACACATACTCGGGGAGCAACAAGGCTTGTATTTTTAAAACTAATTGTATCGTATGACTATGGGATCATACAAAATAATTTGGCCTAAGTGTTCCTCCAAAAACCAGTTAATTAAATCATGCCTTAGAAATTTTTTATTATGAAGTTACATTCGTATAAATGATGTCCATCGTACAAAATGGTTATGTTCCAATTCAGCCCAAAAAATCTCACTAGTTTCTAAACTAATTATATTATATGAAAAGACTTTCATACAAATGATGTCTAGAGTATGAAATGGGTACGTACAAGTTCATCCATACGAACAGGTAAATTTTTTTAACTATTTGTATTGTACAAAATTAGTTTAATATAGATGAAGTTTAGAGTACAAAATGGAAAAGTCCATTTTCATACCAAACAATGCATGATTTGGTTAAACTAATTATACTATACAAAATTAAGTTCGTACAGTACGCCAACCAGAGTTCGAAATGCATTCATACAGATGCATACTAGAAAAACTTGTTCATTTTTACTCTATTTGTACATTACGATATCAGTTCACACATACGACTAATAAAGTATGAAAATAGGTTTGTCATGGTTTATACAAGAATTTTTGAACTATTCGTACATACGATGTGTGATCGTATTGTGCAATCCATGATGGACAAATTGAAAATTTCAATTTTCTAAATAATTTTTCATATCGTTCATATATAAGAGTTCTTAAAATTGGCTGAAAGAAAACTCCTACTGTGAATTTCTTTTGAGAGTTCACTTGGAGAGTGTTTGTGAGAGTTTATTATTATTGGGGAGTGAGAGATTTCATAAGAGGGAAATTTTTCAAAATTTTTTATTATAATTAAAAATATAAAATTGGTTCTTCTAATCAACCAATTCATCCCTCATCTTGGTTAGCATTTGGACAATTGATTTAGGTCTAATAACCTATTCACACTTTTAAGTAGTATCAGAGCCTACTTTCAAAAATTAAAATTTAGATAACTTTTTGAAAATGATCATGGAAAATTTTGGAAACCGTAACACACTCAAAGGATATTCGATCACTAGTCCACCACTATTTGATAACATACCATTCAACTTTTTAAAAGACACCAATCCTACTTTTCTTTAATTGCTTGACTATCACATGTAGATTTTGGTACAAGAAGGATACACTCGGCCAATTAGACTTATAGATGACATTATAACATAAACACCATTTACTGATGAGACTATAGATGAAAAAGACTTCGATCAGTTAAACGCTTAATATTTAAAAAGCTTTCTCTGTGCACTTAAATCTACAGACTATATGTGTGACTCAACCTATAGAGCTAGAAAAGATATTTTGGATAGGCTTTAGATTATATATGAAGGAGCTAGTGAGGTGAAACAATCTAGATTGAACATTCTTCTACATGATTATGAACTATTACACATGAAACTGAAAGAATCAATTACAGACATGTATACTCGTTTCAAATAAATAGTAAGCATATTACTAATTTAGGTAGGGAACTAACGAATCTTAAAGAAGTAAATATAATTCTTTATTATTTTCTTACTATTTATGATGTAAAGATAACTAGTATAATAGAATTAAAAGACTTAAATGTTTATTCTATTAACAACTTCTTGGATCACTAATAATAGCTTACGATCAAGGAGTGACTTGAAGATAGATTGATAAAGGTGACTGGAAGAAGGAGAAAAACTTTGCATCAAAATTGGATGACTCGAATAGTGATCAGTATCAGCCTAAGGATGAAGATGATATTACCTTAATTATAAGGAAATTCAAAAGTTTTCTTAAGAGAAAGCAAAGGAGACATCAAGAGTGGAATAAGGGTAAGCTCCAAAAAAATGTTAAAGCTTCTGATGATGTAATTTACAATGAATGCAAGAATCCTGGACACATCAAATCTGATTGCCAGAATCTCAAAGCTAATCCTAGCAAGGAGAAGGTTGAGGAGAAAAGTAATGTAAGGAAGGGCAAGAAGAGATTACATAGAGCATTTTGGGTGGACTCAACTTAAAATTCCATAGAAATAGAAGAAGTGGATGAAGTCAAGATATTGCATTTAATGGCTGACAAGCTTGTTCAGTCAGATTAAAAAGAGGTATGTGACTTAACCTACAAAGAGTTATTTAATGTTTCTATAAAAATTCATACTGCTTATAAAAAACTCAAAAAGTTGCATGCTAGGTTAAACATAGAAGTTTTAGAATTACAAAAAGATCATGAAATTGTTAGTAATGATCACAAATTGATTGATAGCAAACACATGAATATTTTTGATGAGTTTGATGATTTTAACAAAAAGTATAATTATTGAAATCATCAGACACTATACTTGAAAATGATTTTAAAACATTTATGGATGAATCTTATAGTGTAGAGCACTATTTGAGAGTTTACAGTTATGTTTTAGAAAGTGCTAACTTCTATTTTGGAGAAAAAATAAAAGCTGTTGAGAAAAATAGGATACCCCCAACACTTGAAGATTTTTCTAATCCTGATCTGAAGCCTAAAATTTTAAAACCTAGGAAAAGATAGTATAACTCACGTATATTGATAAATCTTTTTCCTGGAGTGGAATATTTTTCTTGTGAATATATTGAGCATATCTCGCACACTTGTACAATTTATAGTAAAACTCATTTTGTGTGGAGATCTAAGATGCATAAAACACAGCATGTTAAACATGCATCTAGATTAGTTTTTCCAAGAGGAGAATCCAAACTTGTTAGGATTCTAAAGTCCAACATTTGATTATCTTATAGAAATGCTCTCATACAGGACCTCATGAGAGAATTTAGTACCTAAATAATGGCTATTCAAAGTTGCTAAAGCCATGTTGGCAGAATACTCACTTCTAAAATATTATTGGGCTAAAATGTTTAGTACAACCTATAATGTTATGAATAGGGTAAACATTAGATCAATATTTAATAAGACACCCTTTGAACTTCTTAAGGGTAAAATACCTAATCTTTCATGTTTGTATGTTTTTTTATGCAAGGTGTTTATTCATAATAATGGTAAAAATCCTTTAGGAAAATTTGTTCTAAAATCTGAGGAAGGAAATTTTCTTTGATATTCTAGTGTTGGCAAATCCTATAGAGTTTTTAAGAAGAGAACTTTGGTAGTTAAGGAGACCATATAAGTTTTTTTTTTATGAACTGGAATTTTGGAAGAGCCAAGGATAGAAGAAGACATATTTAAAATATCTCCTATTGAATTAAAAAAAACAAATTTGGAAGAAGATGCTGGAAAAGAAATCCTTGGCCTAGAGAGTGGAGATTTTCTAAGAATCATTCTAAGGAATTAATTTTAGGTGAACCTAGTGAGGGTGTTAGGTCTAGGCATGGACTTAGAAAAAAAGTGAACCATTCTATCTTTATTTCGATGATCAAACCAACTAATATAAATCAAGCACTTTCGAATGAATTTTAGATTTTTACATTCCAAGAAGAATTAAATCAATTTATTAGAAATAATATTTGGGAATTAATTGAAAGGCCTAAGGATGAAAGTGTTGTTGAAACTAAGTGGGTGTTCAAAAATAAATTGAATTATTAAGGAGTTGTGATTAGAAATAAGACAAGATTGGTGGCCAAGGGGTAAAATCAAATAGAAGGGATTAATTTTGAAAAAATTGTTGCCCCTATAGCTAGACTTGAAGCAATGAGGGTTTTGTTTGTCTTTGCCTGTTTTAAAGGTTATAAATTATATCAAATTGATGTTAAGAGTGCCTTTCTAAATGGGGTGATACAAGATGAAGTTTATGTTTAGAAACCTCTAGGGTTTAAAAATTCTGAATTTCCTAATCATATGTTTAAATTAAAAAATGCATTTTTTAAAGGGAAACCAACAGAGGGGCCCACATATTAATTATGAAAAAAGTACAATGTCCTTAAAGGGACCTCAAGATCACTAATGTTTGCAAAAGCTACAAAATTAAAGGAAAAAAATCTTAAGAGCTCAAGGTTCCTTCTAAATAAAAGTACAAGAAAACCTAGATACATTCTACGCTACACAAGAACGGGCACCGAAAAAGGAGGAAAATAGCAAAAAATAGCCATAAAAGAAAATGCAGAGGAAAATAAACTCTACAAGGGTAATAGTTATAATAGCAAATCATAATACAAATAAATAGGGGCGAAAAGGGAAAATTTACAAGAGACCAAACCTTGTTAGTAGAACAACAAAAGAAACCAACGACCACCTTATGATTCAAAGCAGTAGGATTAAAAAAATGAAAAAAAGAACACCTGAATTGTTCACCTCTAAGATAGTATAAATAGCCAAAACATTAATTAATATCATTAACCTGCCTCCTTTAATCTTGGAAGAGCTGCACAAATTCAATAATATACTGGGCCAGGAAACACTAGGACTAAAATCTAGCTAGCTGAAAGAAGTGTATAAGTAAAAGAAAAAGATAAGAGAACAAGCTAGAAGCCCAATTAATAGTCCACCCAAACATAGCCCATGAGATACCAATACCAACAACAAATCACCATTAACAAAAAACCCAGCCAAACATCCATGTTAAACCACAACACAATAAAAGGATCACAATAATTAATAATGAAAGAGCTGTAGAAAAGACAACCACAAAGCCCCACAATAATTATGATCCAAAGGCACCGGGACACACCTAGTAAACAAGGCTAGTAACACTTAATAAACACAACCACCAATAGATCCAAAAGACCATAAAATCACAAAAAAAAAAAAACTCTAGGAGACAGCCCACACTCCAGTGCTACAGTTAAAGATGGAAATCAAGATGCAAAACTCACAATATACCTCTAACAGAAGAGTGAAGAGCCCCCAGTCATCCTGAAAGATAAGGCCTACCAAATAGTAGCAAAAATGATCAAACAAGAATACAATAGAACTGCAAGACAAGGCTTTCCATATAGCCTAAAACTCAACCAGACTAGTGTTATAAGGGTCCAGATAACAGACAGTCTAAACATCAAAACAAGAAGAAAAGCTATAACCTAAACAAGAACAGAGCAATAGAAGATAAAAAAGAAACAATAAGAGACCCAAGAGAAAACCAGAGAAAAAGTCCCCAGCTAACAACAAAAAATAGGTTCTAACATAAGGTATACCAATTTTATCTAACCTTAAAAGTCCCCGCAAAGGAGTAAGTACCTTAGTAACAGTAAAATCAGACATACAGTACATATTATTTCCCCAATTGGCAAGCTAATTAGCACACCTGTTACCAATCTTAGAACAAGGGAGACATAAAGTTCATAAAAATCAATAAAATTCTTAATATCCCTCGCTAGATAAAAAAGAGAGGAGTTGTACACCGAGTCCTTAACAGCATTTAATAATTGAATACAAAATGTAGAATCAACTTCAATAATAATGTAAGTTAAATCAAGAGATGCATAGCCTTGAGTTATAGAGCAAAGCCAAAGTGACAGCTTTGTTAACATCATAATTCTGTAAAGGACCAGCAAAAGTCATAATGAAGCGGCCATAATAGTTCCTGATAACCCAGCTCAAACCGAAGAAGGCCCAAAGATAACACCATCCACATTCAGTTTATAGGAATTAGAAGGGGGTTTGGTCCAATAAATAAGCATAAGGTCTTTAAGAAGATGATCCACCTCCAGCTTAATTCCTAACTCAGAAGCAATAGAATGATAGTTCCTAAAATTATTGATAAAAAGTAATTTAATAGAGTAAAGAGCAACAACGTTGTCATTCACATTCTAAATAATCCTAAAGTGGTTCATACCAGCACCTTTAAAGATAGAATTCTTTCTATCCAACCATAAATTCCATAAAATAAGAGAAGGGATCACATTTCTGATATGGCCTTTGGACTTGATGAACCAATAATTAAAGAAATCATAAATAGACATTTTAGCATTAAAGTAATTTAGTTGAAGCATATCATCAAAATAAATCCAAGTTTTAATAGCTTAAGGACACGAAAGAAAAACATGATGCATTGTCCCAATATGATAACAACATTGGCATTTGGACTATAAAATAAAACCTCTTTTAATGAAGTTATCTTTTGCAGGGATAAACTTATGTAAGATTCTCCAAACCAAGATAGCCACCATAGAAGGGATACTTTTATGCCAAAGAAAGTGAAAAATATTAGTAACCACATTCTTAGATCTAAAGGCAAGCCAAGCATCTTTTAATCTAAAACCACCATCTTTGGACAAGCCACATAAAAGAATAGCATCGAATTCATTATTAAGAGTAAGATTCAAATTTTGTTTAATAATAGAATCAGGAATAACATTATTAAGCTTGTCGTAATTCCAACAATTATCAAAAAGAAGAAATTCACCTTAATTGCCACATTAGAACAAGTGTTAGTAATTGAGTCAATAGATTGGCCCCCCAACAAACATTTTTTCCTAATGAAAATGCCACCACCACCAAGCCCCCAATAGAGAAAGGGCTCAACAACCATTTAATTTTTCATAATTTTTGCCATAGCTTAGAGTCTCCTCAGTTAAAACAACAAGTAGTTGGATGTTTACCCACATAATACTTAGCAAACATAAACTTACCCCAAAGGCTCACTTAAGCATGAAAATTGTACCATAATTTAAAAGAGAATGAATAAGCCAATTCTTTCATACTATTAAACCCCAAGTACCCTTCATCCTGGTATCCACAACACTTATCCCAAGTGGATTAAATAATTTTGGTGATGCTACTAACCCCTTTCTAGAAGAATTTGTTAAAAAGTCTATCAATCCTGTTACAAACCGCCTGAGTAGGAAGAAGAGATTGAAAATTATAAACTGGCAATGAACAATGAACACTATGAATGAGAATTAAATGACCCCCAAATCACAGCAAATTAGAATCCCATAATAATAATTTGTTCTGAATTACCCTCAGCAAATTAGAATCCCATAATAAATATTTGTTCTGCACATTAGTAAATAAATCATAAAAAAGAAAGGTCTTCTTTTTACCTTTAAAAAGAGGCATCCCAAGGTATTTAGTAGGCAATTGGCCATGCACAAAGCCAATAGAATTATTAATGGAAAAAGTGATCATTAGGCACTTTCTTAGAAGAAATAAAGAAGCACTTATGTTTGTTCAGAGAAATACCTCTAACCAATTCAAATGGATTAAAGAAGACCAAAAGTTTATTAATCTTATTAACATAAGCATTAGTAGAAATAATAAAATCATCTGCAAAACGTAGATGAGAGTTTGGAAAACCACTCAAAGTTTTGAAATAGAGGAAAGATGAATTTTAAAAGAGATTAGTAAGGCCTCTAGATAAATAATCGATAGCAACAATGAAAAGGCCAGGAGATATCAGATCACCCTGTCTAAGACCATGGGAAGATTTACAAAAATCATTACTTTTACCATTATCAATGATAGAAAAGTGAGAACCCTCAATGTAATTCTTAATAAGGTTAATAAAATTAAAGTCAAAACCAAACAAATGCATAATATTGTAAAGAAAGCCCCAATCAATTTTATCATAAGCCTTGACAATATCAAGTTTTAAAATCATGTTTCAACCTATCACCTTAACATCCAGATCTTGGCAAAATTCCTAGGCTAGAAGAATATTTTCAACAATATCCCACCATTTAACAAACCCCATTTGATAAGGCGAGAAAATTTTAGGTAAAAGGAGTTAAATGATTCATAAGGATTTTGTAGAGAAATTTATTAAAAGAAGTGTAAAGACTAATAGTTCTAGAATCATTCCAGTAACTAACATAGTTAATTTTAGGAATAGGCATAATAGAGGTAGAAGAAAAAACTTAGGAATAGAATTTCCAGCAAAAAAATCATTAGCACAGTAAAGATCATTACTAATAATTTTCCATGTTTTTTGAAAAAAAATTAGAGGTGAAACCATCTGGACCTGCCATAGAGTCACCATTTATTCCATGAGTAATATCCTTAACTTCCTCAAGAGTAGGGGGTTTAAAGAGAAGCTTATTATCCTCATGAGAAATTAGATTAAGAATAATATCAAAGTTATTAATATGAGTAGGTCTAAAATATTTATTAAGATGCTTTTGAAAATGATTAATCGCTAGAGTAGCAATTTTTAAGCCATCATCATGATTAATTTTATTAATAAAATTTGTAGCATGTTTCCACTTGACCAAAGCATGAAAATATTTAGTATTATTATCACCTTCAAAATTATGTTTTACAACTGCTTTTTTTTTTTCAAAATGTTTTCTCCTAAGCTTATAATTTATAATGACTACCCTTTGCATCTATCAAAAGACTGAAATTATCATCAGAAGGAGTTAGCTGATATTGAGACTTAATAGTGTTCACATACTCTTTAGCATTCAAAATATTATAGAAAATATTTTTAAAAATATTATGAGTCGACCAATTTAAAAATTGCTTATGCCTTTTATGTTAAACCAAAATCTCCTCATACCAAAGATAAAGTTATCCAGACGTAAAGGGGCATGCCAATTTTCCTGAACCAAGTCTAGAAAGGAATCATGGAGAAACTACATATTTTGAAATCTAAATGGAGAAGGAGAATTAATGTGCCTAGTCTTATGAGAAATAAGCAAGGGAGAATGATCAGAAAGAGTCCTACTAAGATGCATAACAATAGTAGAATTAAAAATGTTAAGCTACCAATTACTAAACAACACTCGATCCAACCTTTTCCATAAGTGCCCATGGTTCCATGTGAACTTTTTACCAGAGAAACTAATATCCACTAAATTATATTTCATAATCATAAAATCCTCCATAGATTGATATATAGAAGAAGAGCCCCCAATATGTTCAGAAGGATTAGAGATATTATTAGATTCCCCTCTAACAAGCTAAGGCACATTACAATTATTATGAAAATGTATAAGTTGCTCCCATAATAATTTCCTCATATAATAAGAAGTAACAACATAAACAAAGGAAGAATAGCAATGTAAATTTAAAACATCAATATTATAATGCAAAACTTGAGTGAAATCTCCAATAACATCAATATGAACTTGGTCCTTCCAAGGCACCCAAATCTTATTAGCAACAATAGAAATAACACATTTAAAACCCAAATATCTTGCCATGCCAATTAATTTAGAAAAGGAAATAAAAGGTTCTAATAAAATAAGAATAGAAACATTGAAAATGTGACTTAAATTCTTAACACATAACTTAGAAGAGGGACACCCAATGCACCTAACATTCCATATATTAGAGTTAAACATACAAAAAACTAAGGTTAATAACTAGTATGCGATCAAGTGGTTTTAGTAGTTCGTAAAATGATGTTCTTCTTTTTCCTCCCACTCCTACTCTAAAACTTGATGTAACGAGTGCCATTATCATCTTTAGCAAAAATTTATACATAATATCCATTTCCTCAATATCAGTAAAGGCATCACTATGATATTAAGTAATTAAGGGAAACTTAGTATCATTTTTCATACCTTCCTTCTTCTCATTCATGGCAGTTCATCCTCCTCAAAGATAGCACCCTCTTCCTTATAATTTTATTACTCAAATCATTTTAAACATTAGCCTCCACCAAAATGAGAGAGCATCTTACTAGTACAACTAATATTTAATAACACAACCTCCATATCAGAAAGGTTTTTATTAATAGCATAAGGAATAGTAGAAGTAGAAGGAATGTTATTTAGATTAGTAGTAATAGCCAATTAAAGTTCATTAGGGTTATTAAGCCCTTATGAACTAGCCCAAAGCTAACCATGAGCGGGGGAGGGGGGGGGGAATTGGTATTTTAAAAATTCTCAATCAAAACACAAGTTCAAACCAAAGTTCACAACAAAGAAAATCAAATTGCAGAATTTAAATATAGAAAACATAGTATTAAAGAACACATAAATTTATAGTGGTTCGATCAACTGACCTACGTCCACTCACTGGAGCCTCTCCTCCAGGTATTACACTAAACTCAGTGACTCTTCTTTTGCTCCCACAACAAGGCAGAGAAGCCTTTACAAACCTCCTTTCCACCAACACCGATGAGGCAGAGAACTTGACTCCTTTTTCTTCTTCCTGAAGCAGTCAAAGAACCATGATTGATTGCTGAAATAGACCTCTCTCAATCCTCCAAGGACTAGAGATGATGAACAGAGAAAATGACTTGGATTCTTGCTTGGAGAAATCTTTGTGAAACCCCTCACAAACTACCCCTCATAATATCCTCTCTCTCTCTCCCTTTCTCTCCCTCTTCTCTAGGATCTTTCAAGTCAAGACATCAGCAAACGATACCCTCTTGGCTGATACAAGAGATCTTATATAGAAGAGCTTCAGCATAGCTCTTAATTACAATAAACTGACATTATCATCCAGGATGATCTGTATGATTAGTATAATTTTAGCTCAACCAGCCAGGATGATTTGGGATGATCATAAGGAAATTTGTTCATATCATCTAGGATGATAGTATATCGTCCAGGACAATAGTATATCATCTGGTACGATTAGTAAAATTCAACAAATATCATTTAGAGCATTACCCTAGATGGGAGTCTGGACAATCAAAAAGTAACTTGATTGTCTAGGATGATCTCATGATTGTCCGAGATAATTAGATCAAAATATCACAGACCATCCAGAACATCGTCCTGAATGTATATCTAGACGATGGAAAAATGACTTAATCATTCAGGATGATCTTGGATCATCCCAAACGATTAGTTTAAATTAGTATATATCATCCAGAGCATTGCCCTGAATGAACTAGGCTGATTAAACATCATCCAGGAAGAATTAAGGTTTTGTTTAACTAATCATCCTAGATGATCCAATGATTGTCCAGGCTGATAGGATTGTTCAATCAATCCTTAATTACTTTCCTTAATTACTAGATTAATTTAGGCATAATTGTGTTATATCATCCAGGATGATCTCTTGGATAATGTCCAAAAATAAACATACCAAAATAGATCTAGCAGCTGATTCTTTCTGATTTGAGCCTATCATCTAGGATGATGATAATATCATCTGGGATGATATGCTTAATGATGGCTTCCTTATCCAGAATGCCCTAATTAGGGTTTATATTTTTAACTAATCATCCATGAAGACATATGGATTGTCCAGGATGATGCGATAAAAAATAAAGAACTCTAAAATAATCAGAATTTTTCCCTCAAGTGTATGTATGTATGGTTACTTTGCATCAAGACCCACATCATTTATAATTGACTCAAGAAAAGGTAAAAGATTTACAAAATTGACTCAGACCTAATCTACCCAATCTTAAGCTAGTTCAAATTGCAGTTTAATCTTATGGTCTTGAAATGTTAGTAGGCAAGGCAGTCGTAGAGAAACAGAAGTGTTTACTATCATCAAAATTCTATTCCCTGAAATCAGATTCATAACAATCTCCCCCTTTTTGATGATAGAAAATACAAAAATAATCAAAGTAGTTCAAAGTATTTTTAATGGAAATAGTATGAAGAAATAAACCCAGTTCAACTATCCAACAAAAGTACAAACTAGAACAATAGTATAAACTAGAAATAATATAAACTAGAATAATAGTACAAATGCAAAAGTACAGGTACTCCCCCTTCTTACATCACAAAGAAGAGGAGGAAAGAAAGAAAAAAAAATGAAAAAAATAACACATAAACTATAAAACATAACAAGAATAATACAAGGAAAAAATAATATACTGAAATTAAATTAAAAGAAAGACGGCCCCTGATCATCCAAAGATGAAGGTGGTGGTGGTGGTGGCTGCTGAATGAAATTAGAAAGAGTGGAAAACTGCTCTCGAAACCAAGCCTTATCCAGATAGTGTTGGTGCTGCTGGTGATCTACGTAGGAGTAAAATCGAGGAACATCCTCGGCATGTTGCTTCCCCTATGCAATAATGTATGACTCAAAGTGAGTCTCATACCAGCTTATCCAACTGTGGGTGCTGGCAGAGCGAAGCAGGTGCAAGAAGCGGTGAAGGAGCTGCCTCCTCCTCAGCTCCCTCAACTTCCTCATGCCCCAGGTGGAGATGAGTTTTGTGAAGAACTTAGAAGGAGTTATTTTAGTAGAAGGCAGGCTAAAAGTTTAGTGGGACAAGATATTAGAGGTTCTATTTGGATTCTATGATATAGGTAATGATATATCCTAGGGCAAGACTGAGCTTCCTCCTATGTACTGGATCTTAAATACTTGTTAGATACATAATGTATCAAAAAATTAAATAAGAGGCATTAAATTCATGATGGGCCAAAATGTATGTAGTGGTGATCAAAAGGAGTGGAGTGATATGAATGCGATCACTAGCTTTTGGAAGAATAGAAGTATGAAGGACATGTTAGATTATCCTAGCATCTTTGTTTAAGCAGCTAGACTCTCTAACATGAAAGTGAGTATTGGTGTTTTTTAAAAAGTGATTGGTTAAAGCCCAGTCATAGTCAGTATTTGAATATAGGGTATGGAGTTTGTCTCCTATGGTAGACAGTTACAAGAGCTCCTGATAATCCTGATAAGGGATTTTCATAGGTCATTTATTCACATATAATTAAAGAGTAGTGAAAGAAGAATTGATTGGAAGGATAGAGAAGAACTCAAATAGTAACTCAGAATTAAACATAATAGTGAGAGTTAGGAGGAATGTTATAGTAGTGTGAGCAAACAGATCTAGGACAAGATAGGAAATAATTTTTGGGTTGATAGTACAGGATATAGTGATCACAGCCATTTTGTACCTCTAATAGGCGGCTTGATCGGCCGCCTCAACTAAATGAGGGTCTAGATTCACCCTTGAGGAGCTTCTAGAAGTCATCCAAGACCTTTTGCCACCAACCATGATCAAGAAAATAGAGGTGAAGTAAGAGCCAAGAGGTTTGAAGAAGGATTACGTGAAAGGAACTGATTGAATGCCTCAGTATTTAAAGAAATGATCCGATCGTCCAAGACCATAGAATTAACAGTCTGCGATGATTGGTCAAAAAGGTGGTAATATTGTCCAAGATGATCAGATATCATCCGGGATGATAACACACAGGCGTTTGTCCAGAGGATACATTTTGAATGACCGTTGAAAAAGTATATTGTTCAGGACAATTGGGTGGATCATCCAGGATGATCTACAATAATTGATCGTACTGGCTGAATTAAAGTCGTGTGTCAAATTTTGTCATGTGGATCGTCTAGGACAAACAGGTGTATCGTCTAGGATGATCACCAATAATTGAGCAGAAATTATAAAGATAATCTAGGATGAGGATGAACATCAAGGACAATCATAAATAATTGAAGAATAAGATGACCAGATCGTCCAAGATGATAATGATCATCCATGATGATTAGAAGCAAAAGAGTCAAAAATAGCCGTTAGATGGAATTTCAAGAGTGATTTGAACAAATCACCCAGTACGATATAAATATCATCTTGGACGATTGGAAAAACAAATTTAAAAATCAGAGGATTGATAGAGATGATTAGAGAAGGCCCAAAAAAAAGATAAAAATAAAATTTGAAAAAGATACTAAAAACTTCAAAAGAAATGAAATAGCCAAGGTTTTTTTTTTTATTTTTTTAATCAAAGACCAAATATGATAAATTGTTCATGTGATTAAATTTAAAAATTTGTAAGAATCAATGAGTTAACCTCATCGAAATCCAAAAAATATTAGAACAACCGATCCTATTAGCCCTAGCTCGGACTTCTCCGAGGGCAAATCGTCTTTCGAAAACAAAGATCTAAATAAGAAAAATCAATTGGATAAAAAAAGATCCATTCAAAGCTTGGTTTTAGGAAAATATTTTATAGAATAATATATCAAAGTATTTAGTCATGATCATGAATTATGAAATCAAGCCTTTAAAAAATATCAAGTAACAGATGAATTCTTCTAAGATTTAAAAATTTTGAAACAGAAGAAAGATTACTTTTGGTGGGCTTATTTTATGCCTCTTGTCATTTAATTCGCGATCTTTGCTCATCTTTTGATTTTTGATATACTTTGTGTATATTTTTTTCAATTTGGCATCATTACGCATCTTTTAATTTTAACATCATTACCCACTTTTTTTATTTATTTTTTGCAAGCTATATCCCTTTTTAAAAATTATTAGGTATTCTCAGTTGTGATTATATCTTTCAAATATTAGAGAAGAAAAATTCACTCTCTAATATAAGGAAGAATGAATCATAAAATATAATAAAAAATTATATAATAAATACAACGACAAGATTATGAAAAAACTGAAGGTAGCATAAAGACTTTGAACATTATATATATAAGATAGATTACTATAGAAAGATTGAAAAGATCTCAATTACAAAGCCCAATTTTTAATTTGAGATAAACTTTTGTTTAAAAAACAAATTTATAACCCTTAAAGAAGTTAGAGGAAAGGAAACAATCAACGGTGTTTTCCCCTTTAACTTATTTAGAGATATCTAACATTGACTACAAATTTTCAAAAATGAAAATAAGGCAGAAGATATCAATTCAATAGTGATTAAAAAAAATAGTGAAGGGAATTAAATCAACAGAAATGAATCAGATGAAAAGTATAATAAAAAATAAAGATAAATAACAAAAAGAAAAAAAAAGAAATAACAGATAAAAAATAAAAAATTAGTAAGAATCAAGTTCATGTATTTATGTCAATCACACCCAATATGGTCCTTGAATGTAGGATAGGATTCTTAGAAATGCATATGGCACTAGTGTTGTCATCTGGATCAAAATTGTGCCTATAAGTAATCTTAAATCAAGGACTTGCTGCTTCAACTAAAGGACTTGGGCCACATAACTCCCTAAAGTAATGTACTCAGCTTCAGTAGTGAAAAGTGCAATAGGGTTTTGCTTTCTACTGGACCAAGAGACTAAAGACTGTCTTATGAATTAGCAAGTCCTAGAAGTGCTCTTTCTATCCACCTTACATCCTACAAAATTAGAATCAGAATATCCAATAATCTCAAAAAAAAGTGTTGTGTCTAGGATACTAAATTCTTATGTTTTGGTCCCTAAGAGATATCTAAGAATTCTCTTAACTACATTCAAGTGTGATTCTTTAGGATTAGCTTGAAATCTAGTATAGAAATAAACACTATATATTATATCAGGTCTGCCAGCAGTCAGGTAAAGTAAAGATATAATCATCCCTCTATACTTCTTTTGATCAATTAATTTTCCATTTGGGTCCTTATCCAATTGAATAATGGTGGTCATGTGAGTATTAATTAGCTTAGCTTTATCCATTTCATATTTCTTCAATATGTCCTTTATGTACTTTGATTGACTTATAAATAATCCATCATCTAGTTATTTTATGTTAAACCCTAAAAAGTAGGACAACTTCCATCATAATCATCTCCCACTTTTCTCAAAAAAAAAAGGGTGGTGTTTACGCTCCCCTTAATAAACTCCCTCTCTAGTAAGAATGTGGTAAGCCTCTCATACGAAGCTCTAGGTGCCTACTTTAATCCATATAAGGCCTTTTTTTAATTTAAAATTTTGATTTGGAAATTGGGAACTCTCAGAACTAGGAATTTGCTCTACAAACACATCTTCTTTTATTACCCCATTTAAAAAGGCACTTTTAATGCCCATTTAGAAAATCTTAAATCCCTTATAACAGGCAAAGGCTAGTAACACTCTAATGTCTTCCAATCTAGCTACAGGGACAAAGGTTTCCTCAAAATCAATCTCTTCTATTTGGTTGTACCCCTTAGCTACCAGTCTTGTCTTATTTCTAATCACCACACCAAAATCATTCATCTTATTCTTAAGGACCCATTTGGTTCCTACTACACTTTATCCCTTTGGTCTTTCTACATGCTCCCAAACATCATTCCTAATAAATTGGTTTAATTCCTCTTACATGACTAAGATCTAAAACTTATCAGATAGGGCTTGATTGATGTTTGTGGGTTCAGTCATTAAGATGAAGGTAGAGTGGTTTACTTCCTTCCTAAGTCCATGCCTAGTCCTAACACCTTTATAAGGTTCACCTATAATCAATTCTTTAGGATGGCATGAAGAATATCTCCGATTCTAGGCAAGGTTTGTGTAGGTTCAACCTTTTCTTCCAGATTTGTATTTTTTACTCCTTGGGTAATCTCACCTACTCATTTAGTATTTTTGGGATCTACTCTCTTATCTAAATTTTTAACTCCTATGGTAATCTCTCCAAATTCATCTTCATCCTCAACTCTAGACTTTTTAGAATCAGATTCATCAAACACTACATGAGTAATCTCCTCCACCCCCAATGTCCTCTTATTAAACACCCTAAAGGATTTCCCCACACTTGAATATCCTAAGAACACTCCTTCATAATATTTTGGGCTCTGTCTGACTTTCCATTATTATGAATGAAAACCTTACAACCAAATATATTGAGGTGGGAAAGATTGGGTGTCCAACCCTTAAGGATCTCATAGGGTGTCTTATCTAATTTGACTCTAACATTTACCATATTTAACACATAACAAGCTGTGCTTATTACTTTAAAAAAAAAAAAAACTGTGCTTATTACTTCATCCAAAAAGTATTTTAGAAGTAAATACTCAGCAAACATGGCTCTAGGAGCTTCCACTAAGGATCTATTCTTTCTTTTAGCTACCCTATTCTACTGAGGGATCCTAGGAGCTGAGAAGTTGTGTTTAAACCCTTTATCTTCACAAAAGTCTCCAAATCTCTCATTTTCAAACTCTCTCCCATGATCACTATGGATGGTCAAGATCTCATAACCTATCTTTTTTTTAATCCAAGTAAAGAAGCATCTAAACTCATCAGAAGGCTCATTCTTATGTGACAGAAATATAATCCAAGTAAACCTCGAGTAGTAATCGACAATCACAAAACCATAGACTTTTCCCCTTAAGTTGGCAGCAGTAATGGATCCAAATAAATCTATATAAAGGACTTCTAAAGGTCTAGAGGTGCTAATGTCCTTAGTGGAGTGAAAATAGGATTGGACTTACTTCCCTAGTTGGCAGGCATCACAAAGGTGGTCTTTAGAGAACTTAAGCTTGGAGACACCTCTAAGTAGGTCTTTCTAGGTCAACTTCTAAGGGCTTTCATACAGACATAACATAACCTCCTTTGTCATAACCATGAATCATCAACAGTAGTTTTTAAGAAAAATGAAACAAGACATCCAATATTATTTAAGTCAAGCTTGTAAACATTATTGATTCACTTTCCCTACAAAAGAGTGTTATTATTTAAGCTTATAATACAAGTATTTGTCAAGAATTTTATAACAAAGCTCTTATCACAAAAGCTAACTGATGTTGAGTAAGTTGTTTTTCAATCCATTTACAAGTAAAATATTTTTAATCAAATGGTTCTTGGAATTTTTAATTATACTTGAGCCCACCACTTTTATGGTGTTGTTGTCTCCAAGAATAACCTTGCCTCCTATCTTGGTCTCCAGCAAAATTAATTGATTGGCATCTCCAGTCATATATCGTGAGCATCCACTGTCTAGGTACAACATGCTCTCATGAGGCCTTTTGTAAGAGTTAGCCTACAAAATCATTAAATGTCAAATTTAGGAACACAAACATATTTGGGTCCCTTCTTATAGAAAGAAGAATGCAATGCATATGTGTTATGTTGTGAATCATACAGTTTGGGTCTCCACACCCTGCGTACTATGATGAATAGTGCAAGTGTGTGATATGTGTCCTAACATGCCACATGAAAAACATCTAACACTAGAAAAAGGATATACTAATCTACTCTGGTGATGATGCTTTCTTTTAAAATTATTTAATGCATGCAATGTTGGTTTGTTATTTTTAAATGCTTTGAGATTTTCTAATTTCTTAAACTCACTTTCTAACTTAACATGAGGTGACTTCAAAGAATTATATACATCATATAATTCATTATACTTTTTATTTAAGGCATCAAACTCATCAAGTAATGATATGTGATTACTATCGGTTGTAGAGTAATCTTTAAGTAAAATTTCATGCTATTTTTATAAATTTAAAAACTTCAATTTTAAACTAGCATGTGATTCTTAAGTTTCCTATATGATGCATGAATTTATCTAGAAACTTCAAGTAGTTATTCATAGGTTAGTTCCCATACCTTTTCTTGGTCACTTTGACCAAGATGATCATCAGCCATCAAGCACAAGTTTATTATATCCTGTTCAGCTTCGGTCTCAGAGGAGTCTGATACAGAATTTGCCTAGAACACCTTTTGGTACCTCTTCTTATCCTTTTTGAACTTGGGTTTCTCCTCACCCTTCTCCTTTCTTGGGTGAGCCTTAAGTGAAGGACAATCACTTTTAATGTGTCACAGCTTCCTCCATTCAAAATAGATAATATCATTAGAAATCTTAAAATGTTTTTTACCCTTACTTTTATTCTACTTTTTATTATTCTTATGCTTCTTCCTTAGAAAACTTTTGAATTGCCTCATGATTAAGGAAGCATCATTGCTTTCAGACCTGGAAGAGTCAATGTTCGTTTCATTGGCCTTTAGTGCCATAGTTTTCTCATTCTTTTTTCTCAACTACATCAAGGTTTCTTTGATTCACCCCTTACTCATATTAAAATATTTAGATTCAGTAATTTCAATAATTTTAGCATAAAAAAAAGAAGACAAACTTCTCAAAATTTCATTAACCTTTTCATAATTCGTGAGTTCTCTTCCTAAAGCATGCAGTGAGGTGAAATTTTGAATAAATCTAGTATACATGTCAGAAATTGATTCATTATGTTTCATATGAAAAAGTTTGTAGTTATGCAATAAAATATTCATCCTTGATTGTTTGACTTATTTGGTTCCTTCATAAGTGATACACAATTTATCCAAAATTTTTTTACCAGTAACACAAGTTAAAACACGCATGTAATCTTTAAATTTTAAAGCACAAAAAAAATTCAAACAATATGCATTAAATTGTATTAAATCCCTATCATCAAGAGTCCATTCAATGAAAAGAAGTGGAATAGTAACACCATTAATTTTACCAATCGAAGGTGTATAACCATCTTTAACAAGCACCATATGGTATAGTCAATCAATTATAAAAATATAAACATTTGAGTTTTCCAAAAATAAAAAAGAATATTATCAAATAAAGGTGGTCAGGTAATAGAATAGCCTGCTATAGTATTACGATTACTAGAGTTAGCCATGGTTTGAAATTCAAAAGTTTTCAAAAACTCAAACTTATGTAGAAGAGCTTCAAAATAACTCTTAATTACAACAGACCAACATTATCATCCAGGGCGATTTGAATATCGTCCTGTATGATCAGTATAATTTTAGCTCAATAAGCTTGAATGATTTTGGATGATCAAAAGAAAATTTGATCATATCATCCAGGATGAAAGTATATCGTTTGGTACGATTAGTACAATTCATAAAATATCATCCAGAGCATCTACCTTGATGGGAGTCTAGATAATCAAAAAGTAACTTTATCGTCTAGGATGATTAATTAAATACATCACATATCATCTAGAACATCACCCTGAATGGATTTCTAGATGATGGAAAAATAACATGATCATCCAAGCCAATCTTGGATTATCCCAGACGATTAGTTCATTTTAGTACATATTATCCAAAGAATCGCCCTGAATTAATTAGGCTAATTAAACATCAACCATAAAGAATTAAGATTTTGTTTAACTAGTCATCCCAGATGATGCTACGATTGTCTAGGCCGATAGGATCGTTCAATCAAACTTTAATTACTTTCCTTAATTACTAGATTAGTTTAGGAATAATTATGTTGTATCGTCCATGACAATGTCCTGGATGATGTCTAAAAACAAACATACCTAAATAGATCAGATGGATAATTCTTTTTTATTTGATCCTATCATCCAAAATGATGATAAAATCATCCGGGATGAAGTTCTTAATGATGGCTACCTTAAAGAGGATGCCGTAGTTAAGGTTTCTATTTTTACTGATCATCTAGGAAGATATATGGATCGTCCAAGATGATTTGATCAAAAATAGATAACTCTAAACTAATCAGAAATTTTTCCTAAGTGTGCGTGTGCAAGGTTACTTTGCATCAGGACCTACATCATTTACAATTGACTCAAGAGAAGGTAAAAGATTTATAAAACTGACTCAGACCTAGTCTACCCAATCTTGAGCTAGTTCAAATTGCAGTTTGATCATTATCCTAAAATGATAGTAGGCAAAGCAGTTATAGAGAAACAGAAGTATTTGCAATCATCAAAATTCTATTCCTTGAAATCAGATTCACAAGAGCCAAAATTTATTTATCCAAATTTTGAAAGTCACAAGGAAGATTAGAGATAGAGTTGAGATTATCTTTATGACTAATAAGAGGATCAAAAACATTTGAGGAAAGTAGTTCACTATGAGATATAGTCAGTTATATAGCTTCTATAACATTATCCTAAATTAAAAAAGGTATTGTACTAACTGAAATAGGCACTTAGGGCTTAATATGAGATATTAAGTACTTTTATATTATAGATATCATTTGTGAAAGGAAGTGTGGACACCACTCACTTTTTGAAAAGGATAGGATATGACATACTCATTGTTCAAATATATGCTAATAATATATTGTTTAGATGTACAAAAAAAAACTTTATGATGATTTTTCAAAAAAAGAGTAATGAATTTGATATGCGTTTGTTGGGAGATTTATGTTATTTTCTTAGTTTTAGCATAAAGCAAAATTGGAAGAAAATTTTCTTTATCAGTCGAACTATATTAAAGACATCCTCAAGAAATATGAAATGGATAATACTAAATGAGTGACTATACCAAAGAGTTCCTCAGTGTAGTTTGATAATGACTCTAAGGAAAAATATATTGATTAAAAGAAATTTAGAGGTATAATTAGATCATAGCTTTAATTGACTGCTAGCAAACTAGATATAATATTTATTATTTATTTATGTGCTAAATTTCAATCAGATCCAAAGGAATCACATTTGATAGTAGTAACAATAATTCTAAGAACCTTTTGTGAACTCAAAACTTAGGGATTTGATATCCTAAGCACAACTCATCTTTTAAAATTATTGGATATTATGATTCAAATTTTATAGGATGTAGGGTAGATCAAAAAAGTATATTTAGAATTTGACAATTCATTAGAAACTCTTTAGTTTCTTGGACTAGTAGAAAATAGAATTCAATACCCCCTCTATTGTTGAAGCAAAATATATTACCTTAAGTAGTTGTGTTGAACAAGTTCTTTGATTAAAAAACTATTAATTAAATTAGGATTTTTTATTAGCACAATATTGTTTTTTTATGATAATACTAGTGTCATATGCATTTCAAAGAATCATATTCAACATTCTAGAATCATGTATATAGACATAATGCATCACTTCATTAGAGATCATGTAGCTAAGAGAGAAATTGAATTGCATCACGTTGCTACTGATAATCAACTTGTAGATATTTTCACAAAACCACTGGCTTTTGACATGTTTAGCACTTTTAGGACCAGATTATGTGTGATTGATCTTAATGCTTAAGTTAAAATTCTATAAACTTGATTTGTTGTGTAATTGTGTGTTTGTTTTCTTAAGCTATTTGCGAGAGTTTATATATTTGTGTGTTTTTTCTTTATTTATTTTTGTTCTTTTTTCTTTTAGTATTTTATTATTGGTTTTATTTTTCAATTTTTTGCATGTCAATGGATTTAAGGTGATTTATTTTAAATAGATTTTCTATTCATCATGTCTTGTTTTAAGTATTCTTTTTGGTAATGTACAAAAATTTTTATATTGTATGAATATTGTAGAATGTACATGATAGGCTTTTAAGTTGAGAACATTATTAAGAGAGTTGCTATGTGCTTGATTTAAACTCTTGCAACTTGTATAGTTTTGATGATTTAAAATATTATTATTTTATGTGTAGTTATCTCCTAACACTTTTTGGAAGTGTTTTTTTTGCTCTTGTGTGTACTAACATTTCAGGAAAATCAAACTCTAGACTATGAAGACTTTAAATCAAATTCAGCATAAGATATTTTGTGTATTTAAAACTTCTATTTTTCTTTGAAATAAGTTTGAGAGGGAATGATTATAATTAAGTGAACAAACACACATAATTAAGGAGATATTGAAAATTTTGTACTGATCGTACGGGATGAACCTAGTTCGTACGGGACGATCAGGTGAGTTATCTCCTTGTAAGAGCAATGGAACGAACAGGAATTGAAGAAAATTTTTCTAAGTCCTAATCGTCCAGGATGAAGTGTATTCATCCCAGGATGAAATGTTCTCTGGAAAATTTTCATTCAGATAAAATTTATATTTGTTCCAGGACGAGTTACTTTGTGGAGTATTTTCGTCCAGGATGAAGTGTATTCATCCCGGATTGAAATCTCCCCTGGAGAATTTTCGTTCAGACGAAATTTATAATCGTGCGAGGACAAGTTGCTCTCTAGAAAAATTTCATCCGGACGAACCCATATTCATCCCAGGACGAAGTGAACCGACTCTAAAATTTTTAGTGACGTTCTATAGTTTTTGGGAACCGAATTATGGAATAACCATTTGTATCGGACAAACCTAGTTCGTACGGGATTATGTGTGTATACGAAGTCATTTCGTACCCATACACATTAGGTTCATTTCCAACGCATTTAAGTAAAATTGTCTAGGACGATCCACGATCGTACGGGACTATCCAATTCATATTGACTTGAATATTTGTAGTTTTTGGACAATTTTTTGTGTCTTTTCTATAAATAGTCTAATCTCAACTGCCACTTAATCTTTTTGCCTACTGATCTTCGTGCCTATTGAAAGAAGAGTCAAGGGGAGAGTGTAAGAGAGTGTTCGAAGGAGTATTCTTATTACTAGAGCGTGAAGGCTTCACTTGGTGTTCAAAGGTAAGAATCTTTACTTTTGATTTATGTTTATTTCACTCTTTTCTTTTTTCCTTCTAGATTTCTTATGAAGAAGATCTGTCAAGGAGATCCGGTTCTCTGCAGACACTTGGAGAGTGTGAACAGCCGATGGATTCTCTGCCCACACTTGGAGAGTATAAACAGCCGAAGGGTTCTCTTCCCACACTAGGAGAGTGTGAACAGTCGAAGGGTTCTTTGCCCCCATTAGGAGAGTGTGAAAGGATGAAGGATTCTCTGCCCACACTAGGAGAGTGTGAAAGGATGAAGGGTTCTCTGCCCACACAAGGAAAGTGTGAAAGGACGAAGGGTTCTCTATCCACACTAAGAGAGTGTGAAAGGATGAAGGGTTCTCTGCCAACAGTAGTAAGAGTGTAAAAGGATGACGGTTCTCTACCGCACCGAGTAGTGGTGGAAGAGAGTTTTGTAAAGGCTTCTCTGCCTTACTGTGGGTGCAAAAGGAGAGTCACTATTGGTATTAGTGCAATACTCAGAGGGTGCCTCCGAGGAGTGGATGTAGGTCTGGTTTTGATCGAACCACTATAAATCACATGTCTTTATTTTTCTGCTGCTTTTTATTTTTATGTTTTTACTTTTAAACCTGTGGCTGAAAAATGTTTTCTAGAAAAATTCACTAAAGTTTTAATTTCATTTCCTAATTTTAAAAAGAGGGTTAAAAGTTTATTAATTATCAATTCACCCCCCCTCTTGGTTAGCCGTGGGATATAAGCTTAGGTTTAACTACCTAATTCATAGTGAACGAGTTTCAACAAGTGGTATCAGAGCTTTGTTTCAAAACCATAAGTTTAGAGTACTTTTTGATTAACGTAGATGGCTATATTTGGAAACCTAAATACACCTGAGGGTGACTCTATAACTAGACCTCCACAATATACCTTTTAATTTTTGGAAAACACGTATGTCTACATTTTTATAGTCACTTGATTATCATATGTGGAACAGTTCAGAAAGGATATACAAAACCAACTAGATTAGTTGACAGAGTTAGAGTTGAAACACCTTTTGCGGACTGGACAGTAGAGAACGTGACTTAGCACAATTAAATGCCAAATGCTTGAATAGTTTCTTTTGTGCTTTAAAATCAGAAGACTACATGTGGGTTTCCACTTACAAAAGTCGGAAGGACATATGGGATAGACTTTGTATAACTTATGAGGGGACTAATGAGGTTAAGCAATCTAGACTTAATATCTTTTTGCATGTTTTTGAACTCCTTCGCATGAAACCAAATGAATCCATTTCTGATACGTATAAAATATTCACAAAAATAGTCACATCTTTGCATGCACTGGATAGGGAACTAACAAATGCTAAAATGGTTAATAAGATTCTTTATTGTTTGCCTACTACTTATGATGCTAAAATTACTACAATTACAGAGTCTAAAGATCTAAACATTTACTCTATTGACAATCTTCTTGGTTCGCTAATAGCTTACGAGCAAGGAGTTAGCCAAAGAAAGATTGATGCAGGTGAACCACGAAGGGAGAAAAACATAGCACTTAATGTGGAAGAGTCTGAGAGTGAACACTCACAACCTGAGGATGAAGACGACATTGCATTGATGACTAGACAATTTCGAAGCTTTCTGAAGAGGAAGCAAAAGAGACACCAGCATTAGAATAGAGGTAAATTTAATATAAATTTCAAGATTTTAAATGATGTGATTTGCTAGGAGTGCAGGAAACCTGGTCATATCAAGACTGAATGTCCAAAACCCAAAGCCACTCCTAGCAAGGAGAAGGTAGAGGAGAAGCTAATTGTAAAGAAGGGCAAGAAGAAGTTTCAAAGAGCTTTCTAGGTGGACTCAGCTTCAGATTCATCAGAGACTAACATGGAAGAGGAAGCCACTATTCTGTGCTTAATGGCCGATAGTCTTGATAAGTTAGATCAAGAAGAGATATGTGACTTAACCTATGAAGAACTTTTTGAAAATTCTGAACACATACATGATGCATATAGGAAAATGAAGAAAATACATGCTAGTTTGAGTTTAGAGTTTGAAGAATTACAAAAGGAACATGAAATCCTTAGAAAAGATCATATTTTAATTGATGACAACCACATGAAAATTTAAAATCATCCTATGTTGAACTTGAAAAAGATTTTAAAAATTTTAAGGATGAATTAGAGAGAAAGATTTATAGATCAAATTACATGATGCATACGGTACCTAGATAGTGGATGTTCAGAGTATATGATTAGAGATACTGCACAATTCATATCGCTGGAAGTCAGGAGTGGAGACAAGGTTACACTTGGAGATAACACCACAAGGAAGCTGGTTGGATCAGGTATGATTGGAAATTTTAATAAATTTTATATTGAGAATGTGTTATTAGTAGAAGGCTTAAAGCATAACCTTTTAAGTATAAGCCAGCTATGTGATAAAGGATATTGTGTGAAATTTTTTCCTACTAGCTGCATATTAAGCCTAAATGGTAAAGATGTTTTGAATGGTAAAAGGGTAAATAATATTTATATGCTAGACTTGAATTATATTCAATCTCCTACTGCTTTTTATTTGAAAACTATATTTGATGAGTAATGGCTTTAGTATAGGATACTTTGTCCTTCTAGCATAAAAAACCTTAGGAGGATTACCCAAAAAAAAAACTTAGTGAGAGGTATACCAAAACTAGACTTTACTAAGGACCACCTTTATGATACAGGTCAATTAGGAAAGCAAGTGAAGTCCTCTTTTCAGTCTAATAATGGTCTTAGAACTAGTAAACCATTTTAGATTTTGCATATGGATATTTTTGGACCAGTTGGAACTATGAGTCTAGGATGGAAGCGTTGATACTTGATCACTATGAATTAGGTTGTTAATCCTAAGCTTATGTCCCAGCAGCTAACTAAGTAGGGGGTGAATTGGTAATTAGAAATTAATCCCCCTTTTTAATTTTTAAACTAAAAAAATAAACTTTAATGAGTTTTGTAGAAAACATTTTTCAACCACAGTTTTAAAATTAGAAACACAAAAATAAAAGGCAGTGGAAAAAGAAAGACACGAGGTTTATAGTGGTTCAGTCAGAACCGAACCTACATCCACTCCCCGGAGGCACCTTCCGAGTATTCCACTAATACCACTAGAGACTCTCCTTTTGCACCCACAGCAAGGCGGAGAAGCCTTTACAAACACTCTTTTCACCACTACCCCGTGCGGTAGTGAACCGTCATCTTTTTATACTATCCCCAGTGCTGACAGAGAACAATGGTCCTTTTACACTATCCCCAATGTTGGCAGAGAACCCTTCATTCTTTTACAATCTCCTAGTGTGGCAAGAGAACCCTTCGACTATTCACACTCTTCAAGTGCGGGCAGAGAACCCTTCGGCTGTTCACACTCCAAGTGTGGGCAGAGAACCCTTCGGCTATTCACACTCTCCAAGTGTGGGAAGAGAACCCTTCGTCCTTTCACACTCTCCAAGTGTCGGCAGAGAACCAGATCTCCTTGATAGATCTTCTCACAAAAAATCAAAAAGAAAGAAATAAAAGAGTGGAGTAAACCCAAATCACAAGTAGAGATTCTTTACCTTTGAATACCAAGTGAAATCTTCACGCTCCAATAGCAAGAAATCTCCTTCAAACACTCTCTCATACTCTCTCCTTGAGTCTTCTTTCAATAGGTATGAAGATCAGTAGGTAAAAAGATTATGTGGCAGTTTAGTTTGGACTATTTATAGGAAAGATACAAAAACAGTCCAAAAACTATAAATATTCAAGTTAGTACGAATTGGATCGTCCCGTACGATCGTGGATCACCCTAAATGATTTTACTTAAGTGCGTTGGAACGAACCTAATGTATATGGGTACAAAATAACTTCGTACACACACATCATCCCGTACGAACTAGGTTCGTCCGGTACGAACAGTTATTCCATAGGTCGGTTCCCAAAAACTGGAAAATGTCACTTAATTTTTCAGAGTCGGTTCACTTCATCCTGGGATGAATTATAGGTTTGTCCAGACGAAATTTTTCTAGAGAGAAAATCGTCCCGGGATGAATACACTTCATGTTGGATGAAAATGCTCCAGAGAGCAACTCGTCCTGGAATGAATACACTTCATTTTTGAACAAAAATTTTCCAGAGAATAATTTGTCCTAAACGAATACACTTCGTCCTGGACGATCAAGACTTAGAAATTTTTCTTCAATTCCTGTTCGTACCATTGCTCTTATGAGGTGATAAATGACTTGATCGTCCTGTACGAACTATGTTTGTCCCGTACGATCAGTACAAATTTATCAAGATCTCCTAAATTGTGTGTATATATTCACTCAATTACAATCACTCCCTCTCAAATTTAATTCAAAGAAAAAATAAAAGTTTTTAAATACTCATAGTATCTCATGCTAAATTTGATTTGAAGTCTTTGTAGTCTGGAGTTTGATTTTCCTGAAATGTTAGTACACACAAGAGCAAAAATAACTTTTCCAAAAAATGTTATGAGATAACTAAGCATAAAACTATAATATTTGAAATCATCTAATTTATACAAGTTGCAAGAATGTAAAACATGCAAATAGCAACTCTCTTAACAATATCCCCCTTTTTGATGATGACAAAATAATTATTAATTGTATAATTTTCAAATTCTTAAAATCTCCTAAACTCCCCTTGAATTGATGAGCACATGTGAATAAGGAGGCATTTTTAGAAATATACAGATAAAACAAACACACACCACGTTTACAACAAACATAAAACCCTAAAAAAAAGATCAAACAAAACTAAAGATCATGATACAAACAAAAAATAGATCAAACAAAACCAAAGAACACGATACAAACAATTTCTCCCCCTTTTTGACAACAGCAAAAAGTAAAGAAGAAAAAGACTTGAAATGTAAGCAGACATATTAAAATCATTTGATAATTCAATCTTCAAAGTGATTAAAATATGTTATTCAAATAAAATTAAAATATTATGCAAATCATAATAATTCATAGAATTTAAGAAGAAATATAAAAGTGATAATAGAAATAATATATCAAAAGCATGAGTCAATTTAGACTCTAAGATAAAGAAAATCATTACAAAAAGGATGAATAGAAAATTTGTATATTTTAAATTTCAATACATAATATAAATGTATAGTAGATCAATTTGAATTAAAAGATTAAAAGATAATGGAAAGAAATAATTACCACATGTTGCGCTTTGCGCATCTTTTTCAAATATTGACACATTTCTGTGCATCCTTTTCTTTTGGGCTTATTTTGTGCCTCTTTTTCTACTTGCGAACCATTGCACATTTCTTTTGATTTTTGACATTTGTATAATTTTTTTAAGAGTAAATTTGATCTTTCCAAAATCAATAATAAAAAATTTCAATTTTTTTTAAGTGCATAAATATTTATTGATAAGTGAAATATAAAATAAGAAAATATCATAGTTGCAATAATAATATTAGAATTAATGTAGTCTAAATAAGAGACATGAAATTGACAATTCTAATTATATCAAGTTATAAGCAGAACTTAAATTTAGAAAAAATTAGATTTTCTAATGTATTTAATTTAGACTTGTACTTCAAAGTATATCACTATTATGATCAAAAATCTAATGATTGTCATAAAGACTAACACACATTTCAATATAATTAAATCCAAAATATGTAAACATATATTGATATCACTATGAAGATATTACAATTTAAGTTCAGGATATCAATATAGAAACAAAACATCTAAAGTAAAGAAAAATATAATAAACTTACTTAAAACACATCTAAAATATAAACTACAGAAAATTCATAAAAATAAGTGCAACAATCACTGTGAAGGACCCTAATCTGGTGGAGGAGGAGATGCAACACCAAAGATGTTAAGGTAAGTACTCCATAAGCACATTAGTATTGATATCATTCATATGATCCCTCATAAAATTCATGTCATGCTGATACTGAGCGGCCTGCTGTTGAAGATGAGTCTCAATTTGATAAAAGCGTTGATCAAAATGAGTCTCTAAATGATCAAATCATTGAACCAAATCCTAATAATTTGGTTCATTGGTGGGTGTAGGTGCATCTTCTGGTTCTTCTTCTATATCACTAATGACATGAGTCTTACTTAGTTCTTCTTTGAAGATTGCTCTAAATGATCTGTCGTTGTAGTAGAGCGGTTCTTCAAACTCTTGATCAAGATGAACCAAATTGTATTTCTTCTCTAGAATATAGGCAACAAGATATCTTAAGGCAATATTTTTCTTTCTCTTATGCTCTATATGTCCAATTTCAGATAGCCCATAATGATAGTCAAGGATAAGTTAGGCTTCATCTATAGGTTCTTTAATCATGATTAAGAAGGTCACCATAGAAAAAAGAGGGGTAATGTTAACTCTATCATAAGCTTTATAAATTATAGAAGTTCTAAGGACATGATGGATGATACAAGCATTATGAACTAGATCGGATACCCTAGCCACATGTTCATTCAAAATGTTTCCTCTAATCACATTATTAAGTTCATGCCATGCATAATCATGAGTATTGATCAAGTGATGGGCTCTGTTCCCTTTGTCCTTAAATTTAAAAAGGCTCCTAAGTCATGCTTGGCGATTTCAACTTTTTATTTGAAGACAAATGAACGAATTATAGAGTGGTCAGAATTAAAAGATTGTTGGCAAGGAAATAGTGGTCGATGTGGTTTCTTTGCCAGAATCTTTTGTATCTTGCTTAAACTCGCCATTTGGAAGAGGATCTAGAGTACGGAAGAGATTGAAAGTGGAGTTTTGAGTGTGACTGTTGAGTTCAAAAGCCCTTCTATTTATTGAACATGACACGTTCATACTAGATGAAAAAAATTCGTCCCGTACGAATTTTTTCAATTCCTACTGTACGAAACAATTTCGTTTGGACCATCCAATGCATCAAAATGAAACGGCTTTTCATAATCAACACAACTTACAAAGCGTCCTTTCGTACAGAATTTTGACCTGAATGATCGTACAAACAAACATGTGTTCATGTTGGGACGATCACAACTTATATCATTTTAACGACAGTTGAAACTGTCACCTACATTGAACTGACATGTGCTCATCCAGATGAACCAAAGGTTCGTACGTATGAAGTTCGTATTAAAAACTACCTTATTCATTCAACAGCTTTATTCATTCGTCCTGTCGTTTGAAAAACATTTCGTCCCAGACGATCGTACAGATGAAGTGATAATAAAACACTGAAAACTGCACTCAAACGGTTTAAAATCCGACAGTTTGTCACACTATACAAATAATCCCCTACGAAAACTTTTCGTCTCAGATGATTGTAACTTAAAATTTTTAAAATTTTTGTACTCAATCAAAAAACATAAACACAAACACACTAAAAATACAATACAACGAAAAAACATAAACTCTAAATAAAGAAAATCACACAAACAAGTTCATAAACACATAAAAACACAGAAACACATTTAACTATTAAACAAACATCAATGTAGCAAAAACATTTTTATTTAAGCATTCAAATTAATCACACCAAGCCTTGTTCTTAATGCACTGAAAGTATCAAAGGCTAAATGTTTTGTAAAAATGTCTGCAAGTTGATTTTCAGTAGAAACATGCGTGAGTTCAATTTCTCCTTTAGATACATGATCTCTTATAAAATGATGCCTTATGTCTATATGTTTGGTTCTTGAATGTTGAATAGGATTTTTAGAAATACGAATAACACTAATGTTATTATTACAATAAATTGGAATAGTGCCTATAGTTAATCCTAAATCAATCAACTGTTGTTTCAACTAGGGTACTTGTGCCACACAACTTCCTAATGTAATGTATTTAGCTTCTGTAGTAGATAGGGCTACTGAATTTTGTTTTCTACTGGACCAATAGACTAATGAATTTCCAATAAATTAACATGTTTGAGAAGTTCTCTTTCTATCCACCCTATAACCTGCAAAGTCAGAATCTGAATAATCAATTATTTTAAATGAAGAACTAAACTTAGGATACCAAATTTCTAAGTTCTGAATTCCTAATAGATATCTTAAAATCCTTTCACTATTATTTAATGTGATTCTTTTGGATCTGATTGAAATCTAGCACATTAGCAAATACTAAACATGATATCGGGTTGGCTAGCAATCAAGTAAAGTAAATATCCAATTATCCCTTTAAATTTCTTTTGATCAACAGACTTTTCCTTTGGGTCTTTATCCAACTGAATTGAGGAACTCATTTGTGTACTAACAGGTTTAGCATTGTCCATTTCATACTTTTTGAGGATGTCTTTAACATACTTTGAAATACTAAGAAATATACCTTCCTTAATTTGCTTAATGTTAAATCCTAGAAAGTAATTTAAATCTCTCATTAGACTCATCTCAAATTCACTACTCATTATTTTAGAAAAATCATCACAAAGATTTTTATTTGAAGATCCAAAAATGATATCATCCACATAAATTTGAACAATGAGTATATCCTTTCCACATTTCTTTAAAAAAAGTGTTGTACCCAAACTTTCTTTTTCAAAAGATCTTTCAAATAAGAAGGTGCTCAACCTTTCATACCAAGCCCTAGGTGCCTGTTTCAAAAACATTTGGCCAAAAGATAAAAGTATAGTTGGAACTAAGTGGGTATTCAAAAATAAAATGAATGACTCAAGAGTATTCATTAGAAATAAGGCTAGATTAGTTGTTAAGGGGTATAATTAGATTGAAGGGATTAATTTTGAGGAGATTTTTGCCCTGTAGCTAGACTTGAAGCAATTAGGGTTTTGCCAACTTTTGCCTGTTTTAAAGGATTCAAATTATATCAAATGGATGCAAAAAGTGCCTTTTTAAATGTGGTAATTCAAGAAAATGTTTTTTGTAGAATAACCACCAGGTTTTGAAAATTCCAAATACCAAAATCTTATTTTCAATTTAAAAAATGCTTTATATAGATTAAAACAGGCACCTATGGCTTAGTATGAGAGGTTAAGCACTTTTTTACTTGAAAGATCCTTTGAAAAAAGAAGTGTGGATAAGTGTGGATACAACTCTCTTTTTGAAGAAATGTGGAAAGGATATACTCATTGTTCAAATTTATGTTGATGATATCATTTTTGTATCATCAAATAAAAATCTTTGTAATAATTTTTCTAAAACAATGAGTAGTGAATTTAAGATAAGTCTAATGGGAGATTTAAGTTACTGTCTAGGATTTAGCATTAAGAAAATTGAGGAAGGTATATTTCTTAGCCAGTAAAAATATGATAAGGACATCCTAAAAAAGTATGAAGTGGACAATGCTAAACCTGTTAGTACACCAATGAGTTCCTTAGTTCATTTGGATAAGGACCCTAAGGAAAAATTTGTTGATCAAAATAAATTTAGAGGGATAATTAGATCTTTACTTTACTTGACTGCTAGCCGACCCGATATCATGTTTAGTGTTTGCTTGTGTGCCAAATTTCAATCAGATCCAAAAGAATCATATTTGACAGTAGTAAAAAATTTTAAGATATCTGTTAGGAACTCAGAACTTAGGAATTTGGTATCCTAAGTTTAGCTCTTAATTTAAAATAATTAGTTATTCAGATTCTAACTTTGCAGGTTGTTGGGGGGATAGAAAGAGTACTTGTAGAACATGTCAATTTATTGGAAATTCTCTAGTTTCTTTGTCTAGTAGAAAACAAAATTCAGTAGCCCTATCTACTGTAGAAGCTGAATCTATTGCATTAGGAACTTGTGTGGCACAAGTACTTTATTTGAAAAAATAGTTAATTAATTTAGGAATAACTATAGGCATTATTCCAATTTATTGTGGTAACACTAGTGCTATTTATATTTCTAAAAATCTTATTCAACATTCAAGAACCAAATATATAGACATAAGACATCATTTTATAAGGGATCATTTATCCAAATAAGAAATTGAACTCTCTCATGTTTCTACTAAAAATCAACTTGCAGACATTTTTACAAAATCTTTAGCCTTTGATACTTTTAGTGTATTAAGAACAAGGCTTGGTGTGATTGATTTGAATGCTTAATTAAAAATGTTTTTGCAATATTGATGTTTGTTTTTCTAAGTTAATATTTTTTAGGTGTTTTTATGAGTTTGTGAACTTGTATGTGTGATTTTTTTGATTTAGTATTCGTGTTCTTCATTTTTCAGTGAGTTTTTTAGTGTGTTTGTGGTTAAGTTTTAATTGAGTGCATGATTGAAAAATTTTGAGTGTCCATCGTCCGGTACAAAATTATTTCATACGGGATGATTTATGTAGTGTATTTTTAAGATTTTGAACCGTTTGCATGCAATTTTTTGTTTTTTTTATTGTCACGTCATCTGTACGATCGTCACGATCATCCAGGATGAAAGGTTTTTCAAACGACGGGATAAATAAATAAAGCAGTTGAATGAATAAGGTAGTTTTTAATACGAACTTCGTACGTACAAACCTTTGGTTCGTCCGGACGAACACATGTCAGTTCGATGGAGGGGATGGTTTCAACTACCATTAAAATGATCATAAGTTTTGATCGTCCTAGGACGAACACATGTTCGTCTGTACGATCAGTCTGGTCAAAAGTCTATATAAAAGGACGCTTCTTAAGTTGTGTTGATTACAAAAAGCCTTTTCATTTTGACGCATTGGTTCATCCATACGAAATTTTTTCGTACAGGATGAATTGAAAAATTCGTACGGGATAAAATGTTTTCGTCCGGTATGAATGTGTCATTTTCAATAAATAGAAGGGCTTTTAATCTTAACAGTCACACTCTAAACTTCTCTTTCAATCTCTTTCATACTTTAGATCTTTTTCAAATGACAAGTTCAAGTAAGAGGCAAAAAGGTTGTGGCTAGGAAACCACATAGAAATTCTTCTGAAAACTTTCTTTCCAAAGTAAAGGAGGAATCTATTCCTAGGTTTGCCTCAGCGAAGATCACACCCTCTAGAAACCTAATCTAAGAACAACTTACCTTTCAGGTAATAAACTTATTTGCCTCAACACAGTTTGGTTTTATCCTTACCCTAGTCTATCTCTACAATAAAGAAACCTTTCACTTTTTTCTCGCCAACATGTCCTTTAATTTTGACCATTCTATAATCTTTTTTTTTTGTCTTCGAACAAAAAGTTGAAATCACCAAGGCTGACTTAGGAGCCTTTTTGAATTTAAGGATAGAGGGAGCCAGAGCCCAACACTTGATTAACACTCATGATTATGAATGGTATGAAATTAATAATGTGATTAGAGGAAACAATTTGAACGAACATGTGGCTAGAGTATGTGGTCTCGTTCGAAATGCACGTATCATCCAACATGTTCTTAGAACTTATATAATTCTTAAAGCTGGTGATAGAATCAATATAACTCCTCTTCTTTCTATGATGACATTCTCGATCATGTCTCAAGAACCTATAGATGAAGCCCAACTTATTCTTGACTATCTTTATAGGCTGTTTGATATTGGTCATGTAGAGCAAAAGAGAAAGAAAACATCACCTTAGGACATCTAATTGCCTACATTCTAGACAAGAAATACAATTTAGTTCATCCTGATCAAGAGTTTGAAGAACTGCTCTACTACAACAACAGATCATTTAGAGCAATCTTCAAAGAAGAACCAAGTAAAGCACATGTCATTAGTGATACAGAGGAAAAACCAGAAGCTGCACCAGCACCCGCCAATGAACCAAATTATCTGGATTTGGTTCAAAGATTTGATCTCCTAGAGACTTATTTTGATCAACATTTTGATCAAATTGAGACTCATCTTCAGCAGCAGGCCGCACATTATCAACATGATATGAGTTTTATGAGAGATCAGATGAGTGATATTAGTACCAATGTGCTTTTAATGAGTACTTACTTTAACATCTTTGGTGCTGCACCTCCTCCTCCTCCATCAGATCAGGGTCCTTCTCAGTGATAGTTGCTCTTAATTTTATGTATTTTCTATAGTTTGTGTGTTAGTTGTTGTTTTTAGTAAGTTTGTTGTATTTTCTTTTCTTTAGATGTTTTATTTTTGTATTGATATCCCGACATTAGATTGTAATATCTTCATAGTGATATCAATATATGTTCTCGTGTTTTAGATTTATTGGTATTGAAATGTATGTTAGCCTTTATGACAATCATTAGATTTTTCATCTTAATAGTGCTATACTTTGAAATGCAAGTCAAAATTAAATTCATTAGAAAATATTTTTTTTTTTCTAAATTTAAGTTCTTCTTATAACTGGATATAATTAAGATTATTAATTTCATGTCTCTTATTTAGACTATATTAATTATAATATTATTATTGCAACTATGATGTTTTCTTATTTTATATTTCATTTATCAATAAATATTTATGCACTTAGAAAAATTTGAAATTTTTTGTTATTGATTTTGGATAGATCAAAATTACTCTTAAAAAAATTTACAAATGTACAAAAATCAAAAGAAATGTGCAATGGTTCGCAAGTAGAAAAAGAGGTACAAAAAAGCCCATAAGTAAAAAGATGTGCCAATAAATTGAAAAAGAAGCATAAAGCGTCACATGTGGAAATTATTTCTTTCCATTATCTTTTAATCTCTTAATTCAAATTGATCTACTGTACATTTATATTCTCTATTGAAATTTAAAATATACAAATTTTCTATTCATCTTTTTTGCAATGATTTTCTCTATCTTAGTGTCTAAATTAACTCTTATTTTTTATAAATATTTCTTTATCAATGTTATATCTTTTCTTAAATTCTATGAATTATTATGATTTGCCTAATGTTTTAATTTTATTTGCATTACTTATTTCAACCACTTTCAAGATTGAATTATCAAATGATTTTCATATGTGTTCTTACATTTCAAGTATTTTTCTTCTTAACTTTTTGTTGTGTCAAAAAGGGAGAGAAATTATTTGTATCGTGGTTTTGTTTGATTTGTTTTGTATGTGTATGTGTCTGTTTTTTTAATGTTTTGTGTTTTGTGTATTTGTTTTATTTTTTTTGTTGTGTATTTCTAAAAATGCCTCCTTATTTACACGTGTTCATCAATTCAGGGGGAGTTTAGGAGACTCTTAGAATTTGAAATTATACAAACAACAATTATTTTGCCATCATAAAAAAGGGAGAGATTGCTAAGAGAGTTGCTATGTGCATGTTTTATACTCTTGCAACTTGTATAGTTTTATAGATTTCAAATATTTTTTTTTATGTGTAGTTATCTCCTAACACTTTTTAGAAGAGTTGTTTTTTCTCTTGTGTGTACTAACATTTCAGGAAAATCAAACTCCAGACTACGAAGACTTCAAATCAAATTCAGCATGAGATACTTTGTGTATTTAAAGCTTCTATTTTTCTTTGAATTAAGCTTGAGAGGGAATGATTTTAATTGAGTGAACAAACACACACACTTATGGAGATATTGAAAATTTTGTACTGATCATATGGGACAAACCTAGTTCGTACAGGACGATCAGGTCAGTTATCTCTTTGTAAGAGCAATGGAACGAATAGGAATTGAAGAAAATTTTTCTAAGTCTTGATCATCCAGAATGAAGTGTATTCATCCCAGGACAAAAAGTTATCTTGAAAATTTCCATTCAGATGAATTTTATATTCGTTCCAAGGCAAGTTGCTCTCTGTAGTATTTTCGTCCAGGACGAAGTGTATTCGTCCAGGGACGAAATCGCCTCTCAAGAATTTTTGTTCAGAAAAAATTTATAATCGTGCCAGGATGAGTTGTTCTCTGGAAAAATTTCATCCTAACGAACCCATATTCATCCCAGGATGAAGTGAACCGACTCTGAAATTTTTAGTGACGTTCTACAGTTTTTGGTAATTGACCTATGGAATAACCGTTTGTACCGGTCGAACCTAGTTCGTACGGGATGATGTGTGTGCACGAGGTCATTTCGTACCCATATACATTAGGTTCGTTTTCAACGCATTTAAGTAAAATTGTCCTAGATGATCCATGATCGTACGGGACAATCCAATTCGTATTGACTTGAATATTTATAGTTTTTGAACGGTTTTTTGTGTCTTTTCTATAAATAGTCCAATCTCAACTGCCACTTAATATTTTTGCCTACTGATCTTTGTGCCTATTGAAAGAAGAGTCAAGGAGAGAGTGTAAGAGAGTGTTCGAAGGAGGATTCTTATTACTGGAGTGTGAAGGCATTACTTGGTGTTCAAAGGTAAGAATCTTTACTTTTGATTTGTGTTTATTTCACTCTTTTCTTTCTTCCTTCTAGATTTCTTGTGAAGAAGATCTGCCAAGGAGATCCAGTTCTCTGTCGACTCTTGGAGAGTGTGAACAGTTGAAGGGTTCTCTGCCCACACTCCGCACCGACTAGTGGTTGAAGAAAGTTTTGTAAAGGCTTCTCCGCCTTGCTGTGGGTGCAAAAGGAGAGTCACTATTGGTATTAGTGCAATACTCGGAGGGTGCCTCCGAGGAGTGGATGTAGGTCTGGTTTTGACCGAACCAATATAAATCTCGTGCCTTTATTTTTTCGCTGCTTTTTATTTTTGTGATTTTACTTTTAAAAATGTGGTTGAAAAATGTTTTTTAGAAAAATTCACTTAAGTTTTATTTTCATTTCCTAATTTTAAAAAGAGGGTTAAATTTTTTTTAAAATTACCAATTCACCCCCCTCTTGGTTAGCCGTGGGACATAAGCTTAGGTTTAACAACCTAATTCATAGACACACATGAAACTAAATTTTTTTATTGATTTTTGTATTTTTACAATGACGTCATCGTACTTTTATGTTACGTGTCATTTTATCTGTATGATTGGGGGAAATTTTCTAGTAAATATCAATTCTTGATCACAGATCGTACGTATGAAATTGTATTTCATTTGTACCATCCCGTTGTCAGTTTCTCATGGAGACGAACCTAATCGTTATAAAACAATCTTTAATATTATTATCATACTAGATAAATTGGTATTCATCTATACGATCTAGTGTTCAAAAAGTCTGTACGAAAGGATGCCTCAGAAATGGTGTTTCATGAAAAGCCGTTTCATTTTTGACTGTATCCTTTCATTTGTACAAAAGTGTTTTTATCCAGTATGATTTTAAAATTGTATGTATGATATTAGTTTTATACAATATGATAGGTCAATTTTCTTTAAATAGAAGATTCTTTGATAAGTTTTTCTTCACATTCTCATTTGTTTCAAACCTTCTCAAATCCAAATCTTAGTAATGGCTAGCAATAGCAATCGACCTCACACCTCTAAGGGATTTTACTCCCAATCTTGTAAGGATGACAACTTTCTTTCCAAAGAGAAAGAGGAAGCTTTTGTTGGGATTTTACTACAAAAATTACTCCCTCTTGACTTCTGATTGAAAGTGACATTAACTTTTTATTAGGCCACTTTTTGCCACAACCAGTTTTCTTTTATCCTGACTCCCTTCTATGCCAACCATATGGGCTCACTAATAAGATCGCTCTCTCATAATGGGTATCTAGCTCTAGTGATTCCGAGTGCGATTCTGGTTTCCACTATTCCTCTTTATGATTTTTACTATCTCTTTTCAATCTTTTTTTTTTTTTTTTGAATTCTATTTTTTGTTTTGATTTATTTCTTTTCTCTATCCTGTTAGCCCTATCTTATTCTCTTCTCCTTATAGAGGTGGGTACATCCTCTTCATTACCTGATACTTGGGGTGTTCCACCCACACTATTGACTACTTCCTTGAAAGGTTTGTTGGTTATGGATTCATATGGTTCTTCATCTCGATCTTTTCAAGATGTTTTAGTGAGGTCTTCCTCTTTAAAGGAACTGATATTTTCGTTCACCAAATTTTTGGTTAATGGTTTTCTAGCGCTTTTGATGTCTGCATATGATATTCTTAAACTTGGTATCCCTTTTTAATTTACTCTTGTGGGGAAGTTTTCAGTTAATTAGCCGAATATTGATGCGATATATAATTTTTTTTAGTAGTTGAAATTATCTGGAAATTGCTCTATTGGTTTCCTTGATGCTAGACTTGTTTCCATTCAATTTTGTAATGACCTTGATTATAGTAGGGTATTTACTAGGAGAACTTATTATATTCTTAATTGTTAAATGAGATTACTTAAATAGACACCTTTTTTTGATGTCAAATAAGAATCCCCCATTGTTCCTATTTGGATTTATTTTCCTAATTTATATTTGCATTTCTTTAATTCCCATGTTCTCCATGCTTTATGGTCCATTTTTGGCCATCTTCTTCAAACGGTCCAAGCTACTGCTTCTCAATCGAGCCCTTTGGTTGCTAGGGTTCTTGTGGAATTAGATATCATAAAGAACTAAAGACATATGTCTTGGTTCTAAAAATTTTGGTTACTTATAAAAAGTTGAGTTTGAAATGTTTTGAATATTCTATTTGCATTGTAAAATTCATGGTCACTCATTTAATGATTGTTTTGTTGTTCATCCTCAACTTAAAAAGAATAATTTGACCTCCAAAGTGGTAGTTAAACCAAATAATGGTGAACCAATTAACATGAAGGTCAAAAGCTTCCTAAACAAAGGACACAAGAACTTCATTGTGAGGGATCTAGACATGTTGGAGATGATATAGAGTCTAATCCTTTAGAAAATTCCATTAGGAGTGAAGATTTATTGGAAAATAATAGGAAAGATAGCCATGATAATATTATTAATTATAATGTTGACTATGATGAGGAACCTGCTCCTTTTGTTGTGGGTGAAAATTGTGTTGAGGACAAATCTGGGGATGGTCACCACACTACCTTGTCATTGGTTAATCAAGTTTTGGAGGAGAACAACCAGGATACTCATTCCCAAGAAAATGTTTCTAATGAATGTGTTGTTAATCAAGTGACTAAGGATAAATGTAAAAGTGGATCAGAGTAGAATTTTAAGAGCAATCAAAATAATGTAGAGGACAAGAGTGATAATATGGAGGAAGGGGAAATTGACGATACTTTCATGCCTAAGGATGGTCTTAAGGATTTCACTGTTAACTCTATGTTATC
This sequence comes from Dendrobium catenatum, assembly GCF_001605985.2. NCBI lineage: Eukaryota > Viridiplantae > Streptophyta > Magnoliopsida > Asparagales > Orchidaceae > Dendrobium > Dendrobium catenatum. Next base: position 1,695,532 of record NW_021318723.1, read on the forward strand.
TCCTAAATGTAAGGCTAATATTTTGGAGTAAGGTTTCACTTCTCATTCCAAAAAGAAGTGTAAGAATAAAAAGATCACACCAAGCAATATCCCTAGGGCCACTAGAGCTTCCTATCAATTTATTAATGGTTAAAGCTCTTGTGTGGAATATTAGGGATGTGGGTGGTTTTCTATCTAAGGATAGAGTTAAGAATTTTTGTAAGATTTATGATATTCACCTTCTTATTTTACTTGAGCCTTTACTCTCTTCCACTAAATTGGACTCTATTCACATTAAATTAGGCTTTGAGATGTCTTTTGGCAACTGTAATAATAAAATTTGGATTTTTTGGAAAAACTATATAACTTTAGATGTTATTATGGATTTTCTTCAATTTATTCATACCTATATTTCTTTTATCCATTTTTTTTTCTTTGCTTCTTTTCTTTTTGCCTCTTGTTATATGTTAGGGAGGAAAATTCTTTGTGATCAACTTACTAATTTTTCATCTTCTATTAATACTCGTTGGATGGTTGGGGGAGATTTTAATTGCATTACTAATGCAGTTTAAAGAGTTGGAGGTAAGCCTCCTAATTTTTATGTTATGGATGACTACAATGATATGATTATGAGTAGTAACCTGCATAATATTAGTTTTTCGGACACTAGTTTTACTTGGAATAAGGGTACTATGTGGCAGAGACTAAATCGTAACCTTTTTTAGGATTATTGGATTTCCTCTTTTCAAACTGCATACATTGAGGAAAACTTTATCTGATCACTCTCCTTTATTATTAAGCTTTAATATAACTAACAATAATACTTTTCAACCTTTTAGATACCAGAATATGTGGTTTCTTAATGGCAATTTTTTACATACTTTGAAAATCAAATGGGATGTCCCTCTTTTCCCATCTGATAATGTTTATGGTATGACAAGGCTTTCGTTTAAACTCAAAAAGCTTAAGCAAAAACCCTTTTTGTCAAATAAATGCATTTTTAAAAATATTTTCTCTAGTATTAAGCTTGTTGAAAAAGAGGTTGAGAATACTAATTTGGTTTATATGCAAAATTCTTCTTTTAAAAATTTGTCCATTCTTAATGAAGCTAAGGCTACTTTGATAAAAATTCAGGAGAAAGAAGAAGCTTATTGGAGGCAAAAGGCCTCCTCAAAATTTCTTGTGAAGGGTGATCACAATACTACTTACTTTCATAATATTATAAATCATAATAAAGTTAGTAGGTAAATTCATATGATTATTACCCCTGAAAGTAATGTTATTGAGATTCCTGATTTGATTTCGACCTCAGGTTGTAAGAATTTTGAAAAATCTTTCAACAATAACTTTTTCTCTGATTCTAATACTGATTTTTATTTTATTCCTACTCTTATTTCTGAGGAGGATAATTTGATGTTGACTAACATTCCCTCTAAAGAGGAAATTTGGCAGACTTTGAAAGACATGAATTTTGATTCTATTGCTGGTCCTGATGGTTTTCCTAACATGTTCTTTCAGAATACTATGTTGTGGTGGATTTTTTTAGGGGTAATCCGATCCCCAAATTTTTTACTTCTACGTCTATAGCTTTAATCCTTAAATCTAACGTTATTAATTATTGGAATGACTACCACCCCATTAGTTTATTTACCTTTTTTAACAAACTCACTGCTAAAATTATTATCGGAAGGCTTACTTTAATTCTTCATTCTATCATTTTGTTGGAACAAATTGGTTTTGTTAAAGGTAGATCTATATTTGACAATGTGTTACTCGCTCAATAATTAGTGCAAGATTTGCATGCTAAGGTTTCTGGTGGTAATATTATTTGCAAAGTTGACATTACCAAAGCCTATGGTAATCTCAATTGGGAATTTCTTTGTACCATTTTAAAGCTACTTGGTTTTAATTTGCAATTTATCAATCTCATTAAAAATAGTATTGAGTTTTGTTATTTCTATGTTATTATTAATGTTAAGTCCAAGGGTTTTTTCAAGTCTTCTCATGGCCTTAGACAAGGGGATCCTTTATCTCTTGCTCTCTTTATCATTTCTACGGAATTATTATTTAGTGGTATTGACAATCTTTTCAGGATCTATCCTAGTGTGCAATTCAAAATGAGTGGCGGTTTTCCCATTAATCATTTGAGCTTTGTAGATGATTTCATTATTTTCTTTATTGGCTCTGTTGAAATGATGTATATTCTTTTCATATTTCTTAACTCTTTTCAGCATGCTAGAGGTTTTTTTTTTTTTTTTTTAAGAGTTACTTTATTCCTGCTAAGACTTTTTCCTCTAGCCGCATTAATAGTATTGGAAGCTGGCCGCATTAATAGTATTGGAAGAAAATTTAGTTTGAAAAGATGGCTTATTCTTTTGAAGTATTTGGGTGTTCATTTTTATAAGGGTAAGAAATGCTCATATTTATTTGATGATATTTTCAGTACTATACATAAAAAACTTTCTTCTTGGGCTATCAATTTTCTCTTGTATGGAGGTTGGCTTGTTCTTATTAAACATGTTTTTTGTTTGATTCCTATATATTTGTTGCATACTCTATGTCTAACCTTTAATGTTTGTAGTAGAATGGAGATTTTATTTAATAAATTTCTTTGGGGCTTTGAGGATGGAAATCAGTCTAAAGTTTGGGGCTCTTGGAGTAATTATTTGGGGGCTATTGATGAGGGAAGATTAGGTTTCAGAAACTTTACTTATATGATCAAGACATATGATTACAAACTGTGGTTTGGTTTTCTAGCAAAAAAAAGTTTATGAGCTAAGTTCATGGTTTCTAAGTATTGTGTTGGGATTCAATCTTTAAATTGCTTTTTTTAAATATGAGGACTTGTTTAATTGGAAAAGACTTTGTAATGTTAAGTGGGAAGATTAAGAGTTTATCTAATGGGGCATGGGAGCTGGCAACATTTTTTTTTTTTTGCAATATAAATTGTTTGGCAACTTTTCTATTGAGAATCTATTAAACACTAATTCTACCTTTGCTTGCAAAGTCAAGGTTTTTATTATTAATGAGAGTTGGTACATTGATTTACTTTCTAATTTTATTCCTGGCTTTATTATTAAGTTAATTATAAATATCTCTATTCATTTGGAGAATGAAAATTGCATTTTATTTAATTATTCTAATGATGGTTATTTTGATACTATTCAAGTTTGGAATTATATTAGATAAAGTCTGCCTAAAAATTCCCTTTATATGTTTCTTTGGCATGTTAGCATACCCCCTTCATAATCTTTCCTTCTTTGGAGGATTTTACATAACTATTTGCCATTGGATTCTCTTCGGCATGTTAGCTTACCCCCTTCATACTCTTTCCTTCTTTGGAGGATTTTACATAACTATTTGCCATTGGATTCTATTTTATCAAAGAAGGGTTTTTATATTATCTCCAAATGTCAGTGCTGCTACCATGTAGATAATATGAACCATGTGTTTATCCAGGGCCCTATTAATAGGAAAGTTTGGATTCATGTTGACAATATAATTAATGTACTTTCTACTACAGATTCATGTGCTAAGTTTGGATTCATGTGCTATGTTAGTAAATGTTGATTCTTTTAAAATTGTCTTCATGTGGCTTGTGAGTTTGGTTTGAATTTTACCCCCTATCATGTTGGTTGTAAAGATAGGATTATTTATTTGAGAAAGACTTTTGAGGGCCATTTCAAACTTAATATTGATGGCTCCAAGAATAGTTTAAATGTTGGTTATTGTGGCACTATCCAGGATTATAATGGTTTTGTTATTGTGGCTTTTGTGGGTCCCTCCACTGCTAATAATGCTATTCAAGCTGAAATCAAAAGTCTTTTTTTTTTGGCATCCAATTATGTAATTCCCTTGGCATTACTAATATCTGGATTGAAGTTGATGTGATGCTCTTGATTCATTATCTTGAAGTTAACACTTCTCCCAATCCCGTTATGTTATATATGATAAGAAATATTAAGTATTGGCTTTCTTTCATTACTTACTCTATTTCTCATATTTTGAGGAAGGGAAATGTGGTTGCCAATTATTTTGCTAAAACGGGCTACAATTTTCCTGGCTTCATTGAATACTATGAGCAATCTCTTCCTAAAGAGATCACAAGGTTGGCTAGATTAGACCATCTAGGTCTCCCCTATATTCAATTTAATTAGTGGCCTTTTTGCATTGTTTCTCTTAGTTTATTCTTTTAGATGCTTAGATTGTGCTTTTGTTTTTTATGGTGGTCTTTATGTTTTTCTATTAGTTATTTGGTTATTGTGTGTCTTTAGCTGGTTAACTATTTAATTTTTATTTTGATGAGTTTGGTTCTTTACGGGCTGGGGTTAGCCTGGTCTTATTTACAGGCAATGATTGGGCTGAGATATTATATCCTATTATATTATCCTGTATTTAAGTTTCTAGCTTTTTTCATCTGCTGTGGTTGGGTGAGAGTTAGTATTGATTGGAATTTTTACTTTGCTGGTGTTACCCTTCTTTGGTTGGGTGGAGTATCATGCAGAGTTTTGCTTTAGCTCTATCACATCTCTATCCCGTGGGGTTTCTTAGTTGTGGTGGCAAGTTTAAGGGTGTTTGCTGCCCTGTGATCTAATATTTAGATATGTTTTACAAACAAAATTATTGGGCGTGGCCTTCTATGCTGGTGATGTTCTGGGTTTCATTCTCTTGTTTACACTAATCTCCTTGATTATTCATATGTTATTCTCCTGTGCTTCTATGATTTGGCTAGCCCTTGGATTATTTCTAAGTTGTATGTGGGGTTATATCAAGATCGTGCTCATATTTAAGTGGGTAATTCAAATCTTTTTATTGAGGCTATCTATTATGATATGTTGCTTGATTTGAATTATATCCTCTAAGGCTTGTCTCTTAGTGATCTGTGGAATTGGTCTGTTAGTCAGCTGGGGTGGAGCAACAGATATCATAGTCTGAGATCTTTTATGGGATTTTTTTATGCGTTATCAGATGTTTAAAGTTGATATTTGTTGATATCAATGGGGTTTACAAAGGTGGTTTTATTAATAGTTTCATCGCCTATTGTATGAATATGCAGAACTCTCTCTTAGTCTGGAGTTTGATCTATGGGCTTAACTTTCTTAATTTCTTTTTCATCTTATTCTTGTTTTTAAAATTTTTTGTTTAGTCTCCTTGCAGGCCTGTTTTGCAGGTTTTTGGAGACTTGCTCTCATTTTATGTAGGACCTGATTATGACTGGAAAGTTGGTGTTGAATGAGATATATCTTCTCCTTTCCTTTTTTTTTTATTTATAGAATATTATTAGGGTGCTATGTTATTATGCTTAGTTGGGATATCTGGCTTTTAGTTTTCTTTTTGACTTTTATTGTAGCTCTTTGGAGCAGTAGCGAGCTGGAGGTCCCTTTAAGGATCTTGTACTCCTTTTTGATATTAACACATAGGCTCGTCGGTGGGTTTTAACCAAAAATAATAAAAAAATATTCCAACCATAAAGATACATTTTTAACTTTTCTAGCTAACATAAGGTAAACCAATACCACAAACAAGATTTAACTCTTATGTTTTCAAGCAACAACTAGAAATCACTAAGGAAGACTTAGGCAACTTCTTTCACCTAAGAACCTGAGTTAGAGTGCACACCTTATCCCCTGGTAAAAAAAAAAATCAAACTCTTTGAGGTGTTTCCCAAGTGAGTCATTTGTCACATGTGTACTCTCTTAATCAAAATGCTAGGATTATCCAGCATGTCTTGTGAACACTTTCATTCCCAAAGCTGGTGATCGCACAAACTTGACTCTTCTTCTTTCCACAATCAATTATTGATAATGACTAAAAAACCTTTTGGTGAATCCCAACTATTCGTGGACTATATTTACAAAATTTTTGATATTGGACTTTCTCATAATAAGATAAAGATAAATGTGGCTTTAGGAATTCTAGTTTCCTATAACTTAGAATCATATCCATCCTGATCCATCCACTGAACATCCTATTTTCTTTACTAATGCCTCTTTTGAGGTCCTCTTTGGGAAAGATTAAAGTTCTGAGGGAGATGATTCTGTGGAAGAAGGAGGAGCTCCTGCTCAAGCTTTTACACATGTTCATGGACCTGACCAAAGTTTCTACCAAGAAATGGTCCAGCATTTTGATCGAAGGAAATCTCACTTTGATCAACATTTTGATCAAATAGAGAATCATCTTAACCAGAATTACTTGATACATAATGAAGATATGGGGATTATCTGAGGGAAATTTGACTAAGTCAACACAAATATAGCTATAATGAATAGCAATTTTTGATGTTCAACCCACCACATCCTCTAGATCAAGGCTCCTCTAATTTTTATTTTTACTTCTATGATGTAGTTGCTGATGAGTTTTTGTGTTTGTTGTTGAAATGTCTTTTTTGTGATTTTAGTGATTTCATGTGTTAGTGAATAAACGTCTTATTTTTTCTTTCATAGGATGAAGTTATTTGGAATGATGTTAAATAGAAAAAGGTTTTTATATGTGTTTTGGGTAATCAATCAAATGATGGAATGTTTTGTTGACATGCTTTGAATTTCATTTCTTAAAATGTTTATATTTTAATAGAAAACACTTTTATGGTAGATCTTTGGAATGGGATTTTCAATTACTTTGCTCTATAAATTAATTTCATTGGAAAATTTAATCTCTCAAAAATTTAAGTTATGTTAAGACTGGATGTAGATTAGAAGATCAATTTCATGTTCTTATAGACAAATAAAACTTACCTATAATTATTGCAAAATTTGATGTCTTTTTTTATTTTATTTCTTTTTCAATATGGTAATTTTTGTTAATAATTAAAATTGAGTTTAGATTTATTGATATTAAAAAGACAAAAAAATATCAAATGTTGCACAAAGTGTGATAAACTTGAAAGGATGCTCAAAATGTTTCACTTGTTCAGAATAGATGCGGAATGTTCGCCATAGTGAAAAGAGGTACAAAATGAACCCAAATATAAAAGTTACATAAGTTGTGGCATAAAAGTAAAAAAGACGTGCAATGTCACCAATCTATAAATATATATTGTTCTTTCCTTTTATCAGTCTATCTCTTAATTGAATCTGCATAATTGGTAATAATCTTAACTATTGAATTAGAAACAACTTAATCTTTATTTCAACCTTTTTGTAATAATTATTTTTATATATCATTTGTCTAACATGAACAGTGAACCTGATTGACTTTTCTTTTTCTTAGTTGTTCTTTAATTAATTCTTTTTTCTTTTTACCATTTGGAAGTTAATTTTTGTATTTGTAATTAGTTTAAAATATTTTTCTTCTCCATCTATTTTAATTTATCCATAGAAACTTTTTGTCTAAAATCTTTTTCTTCTTCCGGCCAGCCGCCGTCTGATCCCCTGGATCACCATCGACTAACTGATCTTCAACCTTTGTTTGTTCAATCCATTTAATCTTCATCTCCTCTTTCTTTCATTCTCAGTAATGACGTATGTAAGAATTCAAGATCTGGTTCTAAACCCCTGATCATTAGAGAATGATTCGGATCTATCGCTCAGCATGATAAGCCTATTTCATATGTTGAAGGGAAGGGTAAGGGTCATGTTGATTCTTCATCCTTGGTTCTTGGTCATCAAGATTGTACCCTTACCTCTGATGTTAGCTCTGTTTCTAATGGATTTACCTTCGGATCTCTGGATCGAGAAGTTTTGGATTCATCGGATCTGATTTCTAATGCAATTAAGCCGATCGGTATCCCAGTCGGTTCCTTTAATCGTGATTTTACGACTGAGTCCGTGAATATTGAAGACGCACTTGCTGCTCAGAACATTATTGTTCCATTGGATGTTAATAATGTAGAGAAATCTACGGTTGGCATAGACAACCCGAAGAACTCTTTTCTAAATGCCTGGAGAAAGCCTAATCATACCAAAATAAATTTTGATATAAATTCAATTGAATTGTCCTCTGATGGGGTGGCGGTAAAATTGAATTCGGAGCACGAACTTGATAACTCAAAGATCCCTCCAACTCTGTTGTTTTGAAGGTTCTTGGAAAGCATATCCCCTTCTCGATTTGTAGCATCTAGCTCTGCAAACAATGGAATCGATTTGGTAATTTTCACTTAACTTCCTTAGGCCTAAATTGGATTCTCTACTCATTTAAGCCCCTGATGCTATGGAAGAAGTTCTAAGTGGGAGACCGTGGTACATTGGCGGCCACATTGTTGGATTGGACAAATGGTCACCATCTTTTTTGCCTTTATCGCTTAAAGGCTTAACTGCCCCGGTTTAGATTTGTTTTCCCTTATTTCCATTGTATTGCTGGGATGAAGTCAACATCGCCAGAATTGCTTCAAGAATAGGCACACCGATTTTCTTGGATGACAAATCTCTCAACTGGAGCAAGAAAGAATTTGCGTGTATCTACATGTGTATTAACCTTGAATCCAAACTAGATTCGAGAGTCTGGGTAGATGGTTTGGGTGGAAGATTCTTCCAAAAGGTTAAATACGAGAAGCTATCTTCTTTTTGCTTTCATTGTGCCAGAATTGGACACTTGAAATCAGAATGTCCCAATTGTGTGTTCAAGACAGCTGAGCACGGCACTGAACCGAAGAATAATGCCAATCAAGATACCTCTCACACTAGACTTCATGAGAATTATGGGCCGTGGATTCATGTTCAATTCAAAAAAAGGCCGAATCAAACAGGGAATTGTATGGGACACAGGAAGAAGGAAATTAACCATCTGGATAATCAACTTGCTGCTTGTAGTAACATCTCTGGCAATCCAGAGAAGTCTTATTTGATGGAGAAATTGAAAGTGGGAAGTGAAAAAATAATGGTGAACGCCAATTCGGATGCTGATATCTGCTTATCAAACAGCTTGAAAGTCCTTGTTGATGAGGATTTGAGTCAGAGGGTTGATACTGTTTTAGTGATTTCTGATCCTGGCGGGATTTCCGTTCCACCTGTTATACCTGCTGTAATGTAAGATGTTGTTTCTGATGTTTCTGATGATTCTAACGTTCATCCTCATAATCCAATCCCTCTGGATGGTTTTGAAGGAATCTCTTCAGTTCCCTCTAGCTCAAATGGGAACTCTAAGAATGCTATCAATAAGGATCCAAAGGTTGGCAACGGTAACACTACAAGTGTTGATACGAATTTCGTGGCCATAGACACTTCCATTGACTAACACTGATGGGCAGACTGATGTAAACAAAGGTGATATGTCTGATGTAGAAATCCTAAATTCTATTGAGCTGAAATCTAAACCACAATTAAAATTCCTTGGACCATTTGAACTGTTTTCCATGAAGAGGAAAGTTGAAGGCAAGGGTAAGAAAAAAGGCGGGGACGTTTCCCCTTCAGTTAATTAATGGCTTCCATTATTTTTTGGAACTGTAGAGGGGTCAAGAAGAAGGAGACCTCCCTGTACCTTAAGGAAGTTGTGAAAGACAATTCAATTTTCTTTATAGGTCTTGCTAAAACTAAACAATCTTTTATTGATAGGAAGGTTGTCAATAGGATTATTGGCAACGATTGGGACTTTTATCATCAACCTGCTGTTGGTACTGATGGTGGCATCTTGGTTATGTGGAAAAACAATTTGGTAACTTTCTCTGTAACTGCTCAATCCTCACAATATGTTTTTGGTGCTTTGAACACTCCCAATAAAGGGCTTTGGAATGTGGCTATGGTATACTGCCACAAGGAGCTACAGGTCCGGAGAGACCTTTGGAGCAGCCTTGAGCATCTAGTCATGGATGAGGTACCTACTATTGTTGGTGGAGACTTCAATTGCCTTCTTTCCAAGGAAGACAAGAGAGGTGGAAAGCATTTTTGTATGACTAAAGGGCATAAGGAGATGAAGCTCTTCATGGCCAATCATGTCGTCCATGATTTGGGTGTGATTGGTCCTATATTTACTTGGTGCAACAACAAGCAAGGTAATGCAAGAATCTAGGAACGTCTTGACCGTTGCCTGCTGAACTCTACGGCTCTTTAGCTTGTTCCAACTGCTACTGTTAGGCACCTTGCGAGGATTTCCTCAGAACACTGCCCCATTGGTTTCAAACTTGATGATACGTAGCACACAAAAGTTAAGACTTTTAGATTTGAAGATACTTTGAAATCTTATCCTGCTACTAGGAATTGTTTCCAATGCTTGGAGTAAACATGATTTTGGTGTCGAAGCCGATATCCTTAACATGAAAATTAAGTGAACTTTGAAATCCTTTTTTTTTTTTTCTAGAATAGGAACAAATGCAAAAAAACTAAATCTTCTTAAGCAAGAGTTAAAGAGTGACATCCTCAACCTTCTGTTACAAGAGGAAGCCGAAGGAGGTCTTAGTCCCGATAATCTAGCTCTTTTGCGTGGTAAGGTAACGGAACTCAACATTACATTACTTAGGATTTCTATGTTGTGGAACCAAACAGCTAAGGCTACCTGGAATGAGGAGGGAGACACCAACTCAAGATTTTATCATGCATATGCTTCGGCAAGGAAGAACAAGAACCTGATCAGAGAAATTAAGGATGAAAATAATAATGTTGTTGAAGATGTTGATCTCATCGAGCCTGTTTTTTTTTTTTTTTTTTTCTTTGAGGGAAAGTGGAAATACAGGAATTGTAATAAACTAAATTGGCCTAATGTTGATCTGGATCAGATGATTGATGCTGCTGAAAAAGTTTTTTTTTTGAAGCTGAATTCACTGAAACCGAATTTACCACTGCTGTCTTTTAGCAAGGATCCAACAAGTCTCCAGGTCCTGATGGTTTCACCTCATCCTTCTTCAAATTCTATTGGGAAATCATTAAAGAAGCAACTTGGAATGCTATTAAGAAGTATCTTATTTCTGGACATATGCAATGCAATTGGAAAGATACTTTGGTTGTTCTCATTCCCAAGACCAAAACACCGGTTTCTCCTTCCAACTTTCGTCCCATCAGCCTCTGTCAAACTGTTTACAAATTTTCCTCTACCATGCTTGTAAATAGAATTAAGTGCTATATTTCCAAGCTCATTTCGGTTGAGCAGGTGGCCTTTATTTTGGGGAGATTATTGTTTGATCGTTGCCTTCTTGCATTGGAAATTTTCAACAAATTTAGGATTTCAAAGCATAGGAAGGGCCTTATGGAGGTTAAGCTAGATATGGCCCAAGCCTTTGATAGCATGAGTTGGGAGACCTTGAAGCTTTTTCTCAACTGGTTTGGCTTTCCAGAGAATTTCTCACTCCTTTTAGATTGTGCTACTAACGTTCGTTTCTCTATTCTCCTTAATGGCAAGAGCTCTAGATGGATTGAAGCCAAGAGTGGCTTCAGGCAAGGCTGTCCAATGTCGCCTTACCACTTTATCTTACGCTCTCAGTTCCTCTCCAGTGTTATCAATCAGAGAGGCCATCATTTGGGCATACAAACTTCTCCTAGAGCCCCCAGAATCAGTCATCTCTTATACGCAGATGATGTTCTACTATTTAGTTCTGCTTCTTCCTTTAAGCTTCATATCATGATGAATTTAATTAGGGACTATTACGGTTGGACTTGATAGGGTATCAATCATGCCAAGTCCCAAATCTTATTAGGGAAGTCTGGGAGACCTGCTATCAGACAAAAAATTGGCAATAAGTTTGGTCTCAAGATTGTTGATGAATTTTAGTATATGGGACTTAGGCGTTTGGTTAAGAACGATTTCCAATTTGTTGTTGATCATGATTTGGAGAAGCTCAATGCGTGGAGTATTAAATCCGTCTCTCTGGCTGGGAGGATGACTCTTGCCAAGTCCTCTTTACTCTCTTTGCCCACCTTTATTTCTTCTCATTCCTTGATCCCCAAGAGAATTCTCTATTAGTTGGGCCACATTTGTAGAGACTTCATTTGGCATCAGAACCTCGAGACCAAAGGCCTTCACTACATTGCCTGGGAGGAGCTATGCTTACCGAGAACTCTTGGAGGGATGGGTTTGTTTTCTGCTGTCAAGAAAACTGGACCTCTCCGAGCCCGAATTGGCTGGAGATTTTATCAGAACCCCTCTTCTCTACTTCACAAATTTTTAACTGCCAAATATGGCTCTGATACTTGGAACGGTAATCCCTAGAGTGGTCAATCTGCTGCTCGGTCCATCATTTTTGATAGTACAACTTTCCTCAATCCTATTGTCAAATGGAAAATTTGTAATGGTGTATGTATAAATGTCATGAATGACATTTGGTTACTTGACGATGGCAGCTGGAACTTGTTGGAGCTCAAGCATTATTTCAGTATCAGTTTGATTAATCTTATTGTCCAGAATTGTGCTATCCACGTTGGTGAAGAGGATCACATGGAACTTCTTTATCAACATTCTGGTAAATCCATTTCCTCTTTAGCTTATGCTGAATCCATCAAATCCCTCAATTCTCTTGATGAGTTTGGTTATGCTGCTTGGCTCCGAAAACTGCATCTCAGACCGAGAATTGAACTTTTCTGGTGGAGATTGGGTAAGTTTGCCGTTTCCACTAATGAGTTCCTGAAATATAAATGTATTGGAAATAACGACCATTATGCTAGAGGTTGTTCTGAAGTTGAAAGTAGCGCTCATGTTGTGGTTCATTGTAAGTATCTCATAGATATCATTTTTAAGTTGAGATCTTGGGGGTTCAACATTCCCATTTTCAGCTCGTTAGCTAATTGTCTACACCATTTAAGACACCTTTTAAATACCAGTTTGGACATTGTCAAGATATACTGCACTGCGTATTCTTTTACTGGAATTGCATAAACAACTTCAAGCATGGCAATCCCATTCTTCCTACTTCTGTGATTGTAGCCAATGTCCTTTTCATTGCTACCAAAAAGAATCCAATGCTTGTTAACTGGGATTCCTATGTTCTTAAGGAGTCCGACTCTTCATGGCACCCCCACCACCGGATTGGATTAAAATTAATGTGGATGCATCTTTGCTTGACTCAAACATGGCTTTTATTGGGGGTGCTGTCCGTGATTACATGGGTAAACCGCTCCTAGCCTTCGACAAGCAGAAACTTCATTGGGACATCAATCAGGTCGAGTTGGACGCCCTTTTTCTTTGAAGGATTTCTTCACCGATTGGATGTTTGAAAGTAAAGGCTTAATAATTGAGGGAGATAACTACAATGTTATCAAGTTCCTCCACGATTCTCTAACGAAATATAAGGCCAACAACCAGATTTTCGAGAAGATATCATTCCTTCATGATTTTAATAAGGTAGTTTTTTTACATACCACTAGGAATTATAACAAGGTGGATGATTTGTGTGCTACTCTAGCTCTGGGCAATAGCTTTTGTTTTGATTCTTTTACTACTTCAGATATCCCTTCTTCCTTGTCTAACCTGTTGAAGAAGGAATATGTGATTTGCAGTTCTTGATTAGTTTGTAATAGTTTGTTCTTTTTCCTTCTTAATGCAATTTTGCACTTATAAAAAAAAAAGTTTAAAATCTTTTTCTTCTTCAACTATTTTATGTTATCCATGGAAACTTTTTGTTTCAAGTTGTATTTCCCCTTTTATTGTTGTCGAAAGGAGGAGTCATAATATTATTTGTTTTTTATTGTTTTTTGAGGGATGTGTATTGTGTGTATTTATGTGTGTATGTTTTGTTCGTATTTTTGTTTGAGTAGTTTTTATTTTTAGTAGTTCTTTTTTTTCTTTCTTTTTTAGGTTTGTGTTTTTGAACTTCATGGGAATCAATTGTTTTAAATGTGTCATTCATCTTGGGGGAGCTAAGGAGAAAATTTGCTTTTTATGTTAACTCAAATAATAATTACTTTGCCATCATCAAAAAGTGGGAGATTGTTGCAACTTATTTTTAAAATTATGATTTATATCATGTGAGTTTTTGATGATACCAAAATATTATTGTGTTGATTAATGTTTCTCCCAACATGTATTGAAATTTTTTATTAGTGTACTAACATTTCAGGGATATCATACTATAGACTGTTGAAGACTTCAAGATAGATTAGACTATGATTTATTATAATTAAATTCTATACTTTTTTATATTTTCTTGAGTCTGAAAGAGTGAAATTGTAATTGGGTAACTGAGAACACACGCACTGAGGGAGAGTCAAAACTTGTATTTTTAAAGCTAATTGTACTGTATGAATATGGGATCGTACGGGATGATTTGGCCTGAGTGTTCCTCCAGAAAGTAGTTAATCAAATCATGCCTTAAATTTTTGATTGAAATGTTTGTACTATACAAATTTACATTCATACAGATGACGTCAAGAGTACAAAATTGCAACGTACCAGTGCTTCCCAAATGAACTCACCAATTTTTGGACAGATCATAGTGTATAAAATGACTTTCATACTAGCGACATCCATAGTACAAAATGGGCACGTAAAAGTTTATCCATATGAACAGGTATGTATTTTAAACTGTTCTTACTATACAAATATAGTTTCATATAGATGATGTTAATAGTACAAAATAGACTCATCCATAATCATACCAAATGAAGCATGATTTGGTTAAACCTATTGTACTATAAGAAATAAAGTTTGTACAGTATGCCAAGTAGAGCATAAAATGCATTCATACGTAATCGTACCTAATGAACTTGTTTATTTTTTAACTGTTCATACAATACAATGTCAGTTAGTACAAATGACTGATAGAGTATCAAAAGAGGTTTGTACAGGTTCATACTAGAATTTTTGAACTATTCGTAATACGATGTATGATTGTACTATAAGATCCATGACAAACAAATTGAAATTTTTTGGACAGTTATTCATGTCATTCATATATAAAAGTTCTTAAAACTAATTCAAAGAGAACTACTACAAATTTCTTTTCAGAGTTCACTTGGAGAGTGTTTGGGAGAGTTTCTTGTGATTGGAGAGTAAGAGATTTCTTAAGAGGGAATTGTAAGAGGATTCACAAGGTTTCCCATCGGTTGGTATCTCAAGCTTATTCTTCAAAGTTCTTCCCTACTTTCTTGATTACTCTTGGAAGAAGATTTTATAAAGAGCACAGGTATTATACCAACACAAGGATGGAATGAAAGGACACTAGTACTCTGTCAACACTAGGAGGGTGTGAAAGGATGATGATACTCTGCCGACACCAAGAGGGTGTAAAAGGATGATAGTACTCTTCCTATATTAGGAGGGCGTGAATGGATGATGGTACTCTACTGCACCAAGGATTGGTGGAAGAGAGGTTAATTATAAGGGTTTCTCCTCCTTTTAATGTCACCAAAAGGAGAGTCACTTTGGTATAGTACAATACCAGAAAAAAGTGTCATTAGAGAGTGGACGTAGGTCTAGTTGGACTGAACCACTATAATTTTTTGTATTGTTTTTTCTATCTTTACTTTTTTATTGTAGTTTTATTTTTTTACAAGTTAACGTTTTGTGGTTAAAAAATATTTTTGAAAAAGTTTTCATTTTAATTAAAAATTGGTTTTTCTAATCTAGCAAGAGATTTTTAAATAACAAATTCACCCCACCTCCCTCTTGATTAGCCTTAGGACAATTACTTTGGGTCAAACAACCTATTTAGACTTTCAGAATTTAAATCAATTATTATGATAATTATTAACCCATCATACTGTGTAAAAACCTATTTTATTGTATGGTCAATTTAATAAAAAATCCTACAGACGACTCCTTTGAACAAACACATTTTCTTAAGATCGTCCAATATTATATTGATTATACTATATAATTTCACCACTTTTCAAACAATTAATCAAGACAATTTATTTCATCTGATCGTATTGTATGATCTAAAATTATACTATATGATTAGTTAAAAACTCTATAAGTTGGAAGGATTTCAAAAGCTCAACTCAACCAATTCTTCAAATTTATTCTTCCCTCTTCAATCAAACCTTCAATTCCTAGAATGCTCGGAGGTAGAAAGCATATTCATCTGACCCAAGAATGATCTTCTTCCAATCATACTATTGATAAGCTCCTCTAGTTTGCTAAAGATGAGGTTATATACTATAGGTATTAGGATGCCCGCATCACTCCATCTAGAATGGTCAATTAATGAGGTAAAAAATATGAGGTGATGAACCACAATGAGTCTACTACTCTACACTTCCCCCTTACCACTTATTTTCATTTCAACTCAAAACTTCTTTATGAATTTTTTTTCCAATTTTAGGACTAGTGTCGATATCATGATATCCTATTTCTACCAGCATCCGATAGAATTTATAAATGATGATTTAGGTGAGTATCTCTACCTTTTCACAAGAGGACCTCTATCCTAATCAATGGATTCTAGGGGTGAATTTTATTGGACTACATTCAATCTATCATAAAAAATTTCACCCTAAATAAACATATATGCCTTGTTCACTTCTTAAATAAAAATGCGTGTATTATGCAACAAGTCCTGCAAACCTCAATTATTCCTAAACCTTGTGATTGTGTGGACATTACTCTACTTATTTCTTTTGTCACATTTTATTATGTCAAAAACTCATTTTTATAAAGCTTAAATGACTGTTTATAATATTCATAATCATACTCCTATTCACCTTCCTTCCACTAGAAGGAAGTAAAACATTATTCTTGGACATATCCTTTTTAGCTTTTTTAACTTTTTATAAAGCTTAAATGATTGTTTATAATATTAAGGTTTAAACAACTTTTAATCCATCATAATTGCATTTTTATCAGAACCAACAACCATTTTAGCTCTATTATTTGGATAAAATATCTTCCTTCCATAATTAACATGAATCCATGGCCTATATTTATCATGATCCAGATCAAAATTTGGAACAGTTTTTAAATCATCTTTTGACATATAAACCTTCCCCTCCTTAAAGCAATCCATAGCATTCTCCGGATTTACTCTAGAGAAGGGAGCATTTATATTCTAAAATCTTTCATTTTTATTGCAATTTTGTTGATTATGGCCTATTTGACCATAATTGTAGAACAAAGAAGAGATCTTCTCATATTAAATATTCTGGAAAATTTTTCCAGCATATCCATCAACCCAAACTCCTTTTAAAGTTGAACTTCAAGATTAATGCAAATGCAAATCCTTGTAAACTCTCTTTTACCCCAGTTAGACATATTACCATCTAAATACTTAGGATTTCAAACCTTGGAAGCTATTATTATAATATTGGTTACATCCCAACAAAATAGAGGGAGATGAGGCAGTCAGATCCACACAAGAGAGACTAAGTTCTTCATAAAAGGAGAAGAGAATTCAAGATTCTAATTTTCCATAACAATAATTTATAAAATACAAGTAAAAATCTAGCTTTATGGTCTCTTATGATGCTGCGTATCCCTTCTATGCCTTAATTAAGAAGAGATCCATCAATATTTATTTTTATCTAATCTAAAGATGGGGGATGCACTGTTATAGATAACACACTTGCTTCAATAGGAAAAGAAGCTACTAATATTGACCAGCAATTAAGGTCATTCTTGCTCTCTATTATATATATACCAAACAAAAATATATTCTTACTATACTTGGATTCTTACATGACTTACTCTCCAATTCATATATGAATCCAACAAAGTTTTTGAAGATAAGTTTTTAAATTCCCTAACTATTCATTTTTTGAAATACTTCTTATAGCTTCATATAATTAATTGTAATATGTTGAAGGTCTTCATCCTGTTGACAACCTCTATGATAATGATATCCCTCGTGCAACCTCTTATATTCTAACCAATCATTAATTTGAATATCATTTCTAATAATCTTCCACCAAAAAATTATTTCACTTATTCTCAAGTTCATCATTTTAAGCCATTACAAACTCCTAGATGCAGTCGCTTATTACTAAAGGGTTACTTTACATGTATTACTGTTAAAGTATTTACCAAAATCTCATATATCCGCTTTGGTGCATTTTCAGTTAAATCTGTAAATGTATAAATTTCTAGAATATTCTAAACTAATATTCAAAAAAATATTGTTTTACATAAATTGTGTTTCATTTTACATCATCATTCAACAACTAAGGAACTATCATACCTTATAGACTCTGATGATCAACAAGAGGTAGACAATATTCCAATTTCCTATCCATTATCAAATATCATCTAAAACCATGTCTGTTAAGAGAGTTTCTATTTGCATATTTTACATTCTTGCAACTTTTATAGTTTTGATGATTTCAAATATTATTGTTTTATGTATAGTTATCTCCTAACACTTTTTGGAAACGTTGTTTTTGCTCTTGTGTGTACTAATATTTCAGGAAAATCAAACTCCAGACTACAAAGACTTCAAATCAAATTGAGCATGAGATACTTTGTGGATTTAAAACTTGTATTTTTTCTTTGAATTAAGTTTTTAAAGGGATTGATTGTAATTGAGTGAATACGCACACACACTTAAGGAGATCTTGAGAAATTTGTAATGATCTTACAGGACAAACATAGTTCGTACGGGGTGATCAAGTCAGTTATCTCCTCATAAGAGCAATGGAACGAGCAGGAGTAAAAGGAAATTTTTTTAAGTCCTAATCGTCCAAGACGAAGTGTATTCTTCCCAGGACAAAATGTTCTCTGGAAAAATTTTCGTTCAAAAATGAAGTGTGTTCGTTCCAGGAAGAGTTGCTCTCTAGATTGCTATCGTCCAGGACGAAGTGTATTCATCCCGGAATGATTTTCTCTCTATAAGACTTTCGTCCGGACGAACCTTAACTTTGTACCAGGACGAAGTGAGCCGACTCTAAAAATTAAGTGTCGTTCTGCAATTTTTGGGAGCATACCTATGGAATAACCATTCGTACAAGATGAACCTAGTTCGTACGGGACGATGTGTGTGTACGAATTCATTTCATACCCATATACATTAGGTTTGTTTCCAACGCACTTAAGTAAAATCGTCTAGGATGATCCACGATCGTACGGGAAGATCTAATACGTATTGACTTGAGAATTTGCAGTTTTTGGATGGTTTTTTATGTCTTTCCTATAAATAGTCCAAACTAAACTATCACATAATCTTTTTGCCCATTGATCTTCGTGCCTATTGAAAGAAGAGTCAAGCAGAGAGTGTGAGAGAGCATTCGAAAGAAGATTCTTACTACTAGAGCGAGAAGGCTTCACTTGGTGATTAAAGGTAGGAGTCAATACTTTTGATTTGGAATTACTTCACTCTTTTCTTTCTTCCTTCAAGATTTCTTGTGAGAAGATCTATAAAAGAGATCATGTTGTCTGCCAACACTTGGAGAGTCTGAACAGCCAAAGGGTTATCTGCCCACACTAAGAGAGTGTGAACATTCGAAGGGTTCTCTGCTCATAGAAGGAGACTGTGAAAGAAAAAATGGTTCTCTGCCAACACTAGGGATAGTGTAAAAGGATGATGGTTCTATGCCAACACTGGGGATAGTTTAAAAGGACGACGGTTCTCTACCGCACCGGGTAGTGGTGGAAAGAGTTTTTGTAAAGGCTTCTCCGCCTTGCTGTGGGTGAAAAAGGAGAGTAACTATTGGTATTAGTGCAATACTCGGAGGGTGCCTTTGGCGAGTGGATGTAGGTCTGATTTTGACCGAACCAATATAAATTTGGTGTTCTTTATTTTTCCATTATTTTTGTTTTAACATTTACAACTTCTGGTTGAAAAATCTATTTCTATAAAACTCACTAAAGTTAGTTTTTATTTCCAAATTTTAAGAGGGTAATTTTTTTTTAATTACCAATTCACCCCCCCTCTTGGTTAGCCGTGGGACAAAAGCATAGGTTTAACAACCTAATTTTTAGTGAACGAGTTTCAACAAGTGGTATCAGAGATTTGTTTTAAAATCATAAGTTTAGACTACTTTTTGATTAACGTTAACTAGACCTTCACTGTTTGATAATATACCTTTCGATTTTTGAAAAACAAGCGTATCTACATTTTTACAGTCACTTGATTATCGTATGTGGAACTTAGTTCAGGAAGGGTATACAAAACAACTAGATTAGTTGATTGAGTTAGAGTTGAAACCCCTTTTGCGGACTGGACTGTAGAAGAAAGTGACTTAGCACAACTAAATTCCGAATGCTTGAATAGTTTCTTTTGTGCTTTAAAATTAGAAGACTACATGCGGGTTTTCACTTGCAAAAGTGGGAAGGACATATGGGATAGACTTTGTATAACTTATGAGGGGACTAATGAGGTTAAGCAATCTAGACTTAATATCTTGTTGCATGATTATAAACTGTTCCGCATGAAACTAAACGAATCAACTTCTAATATGTACACAAGATTCACATAAATAGTCACATCTTTACATGCACTAGGTAAGGAACTAACGAATGCTGAAATGGTTAAAAAAATTCTTCGTTGTTTGCCTACTATTTATGATGCTAATATTACTGTAATTACAGAGTCTAAAGATCTAAAAATTTACTCTATTGACAATCTTCTTGGTTCGCTAATTGCTTACGAGCAAGGAGTTAACCAAAGAAAGATTGATGCAGGTGAACCACAAAGGGAGAAGAACATAGCACTAAATGTCGAAGAGTCTGAGTGTGAGCACTCACAACCTGAGGATGAAGACGACATCACATTGATGATTAAATAATTCAGAAGCTTTCTAAAGAGGAAGCAGCAGAGACGCTAGCATTAGAATAGAGGTAAATTTAATAGAAATGACAAAGTTTCAAATGAAGTGATTTGCTATGAGTGCAGGAAACCTGGTCATATCAAGACTGAATGCCCAAAACTCAAAGCCACTCCTAGAGAGGAGAAGGTTGAGAAGAAACCAATTGTAAAGAAGGGCAAGAAGAAGTTTTAAAGAGCTTTATGGGCGCACTCGGCTTCATATTCATCAGAGACTGAGAAGGAAGAGGAAGTCACTAATTTATGCTTAATGGTCAAGAAGAGGTATGTGACTTAACCTATGATGAACTTTTTGAAGTTTCTGAACACATGCGTGATGCATATAGGAAAATGAAGAAAATGCATGCTAGTCTAAGTTTAGAATTTGAAGAATTACAAAAGGAACATGAAATCCTTAGGAAAGTTCCTGCTTTAATTGATGACAACCACAAGAAATTACTTGATGAATTTGATGACTTGAATAAAAAATTTGAAAATTTAAAATCATCATATGCTGAACTTGAAAAAGTTTTTAAAAATTTTAAGGATGAATTGGAGAGCAAAATTTATAGATCAAATTATACAAATCGAATTTTGGAAGATATAAATTCATTTTATAAATTAACGATAAAAGCTCTCAAGGATAATAGGATACTCCCTAAACTTGAAGATTTTACTAATCCTATTATGTATCCTAAATTTATGCAATCCCTAACTAGACAGATGAATGATAGAAGACTTAGGAAACTATTTCCAAAAGTAAAATTTAATAATTATGGATTGTTTGGACATATAACTCACACATATACTTTGAAGATGAAAACTTATTTGGTGTGGAAACCTAAGATGCGTAAACCTAGACATATCATACAAGCATCTGATTATAAATTGCCAAAAGGAGAATCCAAGCTTGTTTGGATTCCCAGGTCTAACATTTGATAATTTTGTAGCGTCGCTCTCACATAAGACCTCATGAGAGCATATGGTACCTGTACAGCAGATGTTCAAAGCATATGATTGGAGATACCGCACAATTCATATTGCTGGAAGCTAGGAGTGGAGGCATGTAGAGATAACACCACAAGGAAGGTGATTGGATCAGGTATGATTAGAAATCTTAATTTTATATTGAGAATGTATTATTAGTAGAATGCTTAAAGCATAACCTATTAAGTATAAGCCAGCTATGTGATAAAAGATATTTTGTGAAATTTTTTCATACTAGCTGCATATTGAGCCTAAATGGTAAAGATATTTTTAATGGTAAAAGGGTAAATAATGTGTATATGCTATACTTGAATTATATTCAATCTCCTATTGCTTTTTATTTAAAAATTGTATCTGATGAGTCATGGCTTTGGTATGGGAGACTTTGTCATTCTAGCATGAAAAATCTTAGGAGAATTACCCAAAAGAACTTAGTTAGAGGTATACAAAAACTAGACTTTACTAAGGACCACATTTGTGATGCATGTCAATTAGAAAAGCAACTAAAGTCCTCTTTTCGGTCCAATAAGGATCTTAAAACTAGTAAACCTTTAGAGATTTTGCATATGGATCTTTTTGGACTTGTTGGCACTGTGAGTCTAGGAGGGAAGGTATACAGATTTGTGATTGTGGATGATTACTCGAGATTCACATTCGTTAAATTTCTATTTCATAAGAGTGAATCATTCGAGAAATTTAGAAACTATTCAACTTTGATTCAAAGAAAACTAGGGTGTAAAATTATTTCTATACAAAGTGATCATGTAGGAGAATTTGAGAATGAGAAATTTGAAGAATGCTGTAAGGAGAAATGAATTGATCACAATTTTTTTGCACCTAGAACCCCTCAGTAGAATGGGGTAGTTGAAAGGAAAAATAGAACATTAATAGAAGTCATCCGAGCAATGTTGGCAGAATACTCACTTCCTAAATATTTTTGGGCTGAGGCGGTTAACATTGCATGTTATGTTTTGAATAGGGTGAATGTGAGATCTAAATTAAATAAAATACCCTATGAGTTTCTAAAAGGAAGAACACCTAATTTGTCTCATTTACATTTTTTGGTTGTAAGGTGTTCATTCATAACAATGGAAAATTTGCCTTAGGAAAATTTGATCCAAAATCTGATGAAGGAATTTTTGTTGGTTACTCAAGTGTTGGAAAATCTTATAGAGTATTCAATAGAAGAACTTTGGTAATTGAGGAGACCACACATATTATATTTGACGAATCTAGAAATATGGAATAGCCAAATGTTGAAGAAGATGAAATTGAGATTAACTCCCAAAAGATTGATAAAATGAATTTAGAAGAAAATTTGGAGATAAAAAACCCTTTGCCTAAAAACTTGAGATTTTCTAAAAACCACCCAAGGAAATTGATTATAAGTGAACCAAGTGAGGGTGTAAGTACTAGGCGATGATTAAACAAAGAAGTCAATCATTTAGCCTTCATTTCAACTATTAAACCCACTAATAATGATCAAGCATTTTCTGATGAATTTTGGATTTTGTCCATACACGAAGAGTTGAATCAATTTATAAGAAATAAAGTTTGGGAATTAACTATAAGGCCAAAGGATAAAAGTATATTTGGAACTAAGTGGGTATTCAAAAATAAATGAATGACTCAGGAGTATTCATTAGAAATAAGGTTAGATTAGTTGCTAAGGGGTATAATTAGATTGAAGGGATCGATTTTGAGGAGACTTTTGCCCCTGTAGCTAGACTTGAAGTAATTAGAATTTTAATAGCCTTTGCCTATTTTATAGGATTTAAATTATATCAAATGGATGTCAAAAGTGCCTTTTTAAATAAGGTAATTCAAGAGAATGTTCTTGTAGAACAACCTCTAGGTTTTTAAAATTCTAAATATCCAAATCATGTTTTCAAGTTAAAAAAGGCATTATATGGATGGAAACAGGCACCTAGGGCTTGGTATGAGAGGTTGAGCACCTTTCTACTTGAAAGAACTTTTGAAAATGGAAGTGTGGATACAACTCTCTTTTTGAAGAAATATGGAAAGGATATACTCATTGTTCAAATTTATGTGTATGATATCATTTTTGGATCTTCAAATAAAAAATCTTTATGATGATTTTTCTAAAAAAATGAGTAGTGAATTTGATATGAGTCTAATGGGAAATTTGAGTTACTTTTTAGGATTTAGTATTAAGCAAATTGAGGAAGGTACATTTCTTAGTCAGTCATAGTATGTTAAGAACATCCTCAAAAAGTATGAAATGGACAATGCTAAACTTGTTAGTACACCAATGAGTTTCTCAGTTCAGTTGGATAAGGACCCTAAGGGAAAATCTGTTGATCAAAAGAAATTTAGAGGGATAATTGGATCTTTGCTTTACTTGACAACTAGCCGCCCCGATATCATGTTTAGTGTTTGTTTGTGAGCTAGATTTCAATCAGATCCAAAAGAATCACATTTAAAAGCAGTGAAAAGGATTTTAAGATATCTGTTAGGAACTCAGAACTTAGGAATCTGGTATCCTAAGTATAACTCTTCATTTGATATAATTGGTTATTCAGATTCTGACTTTACGGGTTGTAGGATGGATAGAAATAAAACTTCTAGAACATGTCAATTTATTAGAAATTCACTAGTTTCTTGGTCCTGTAGAAAATAAAATTTAGTAGCTCTATCTAATGTAGAAGCTGAATACATTGCATTAGGAAGTTGTGTGGCACAAGTACTTTGATTGAAACAACAGTTGATTGATTTAGGATTTACTATAGGCACTATTCTAATTTATTGTGATAACCCTAGTGCTATTTGTATTTCTAAAAATATTATTTAACATTCAAGAATAAAACATATAAACATAAGACATCGTTTCTTAAGGGATCATGTATTTAAAGGAGAAATTAAACTCACTCATGTTTCAACTGAAAATCAACTTGCAGACATTGTAAAAAAACCTTTAGCCTTTGATGCTTTCAGTGTATTAAGAACAAGGCTTGGTGTGATTGATTTGAATGCTTAAATAAAAATGTTTTTGCAATATTAATGTTTGTTTACTAATTAAATGTGTTTGTGTTTTTATGTGTTCCTGAACTTGTTTGTGTGATTTTCTTTATTTAGAGTTTGCATTTTTTGTTATTTTGTGTTTTTAGTATGTTTGTGTTTAACTTTTTTGATTAAGAACAAAAATTTGAAATTTTTGAGTGACAATTGTCAGGGACGAAATGTTTTCGTATGGGACGATTTGTGTAGTGTGACAAACTGTCTGATTTTGAACCGTTTGTGTGCAGTTTTTAGTGTTTTATTGTCACTTAGTCTGTACGATCGTCACAATCATCCGGGATGAGATGTTTTTCAAATGACGGGATGAATGACTAAAGCGGTTGAATGAATAACGTAGTTTTTAATACGAACTTCGTAAGTACGAACCTTTGGTTCTTCTAGACGAACACATGTCGGTTCGATGTAGGGGATGGTTTTAACTGCCATTAAAATGATATATGTTCTGATCGCCCCGGGACGAACATGTGTCCGTCTATACGATTAGACTGGTAAAAAGTTTGTATGAAAGGATGCTTTGTAAGTTGTGTTCATTACGAAAAGCCGTTTCATTTTGATGCTTTCGATCGTCCAAACGAAATCTTTTTGTACAGGATGAATTGAAAATTTCATACCGGACAAAATTTTAAGTCTGGTATGAACGTATCATCTTCAATAAATAGAAGGGCTTCTGAACTCAACCGTCACACTCAAAACTCCACTTTCAATCTCTTTCGTACTCTAGATCCTCTTCCAAATGGTGAGTTCAAGCAAGAGACAAAAGGTTCTGGCAAAGAAACCACATCAAAATTCCTCTAAAAATTTTCTTTCTAAAGCAAATGAGGAATCTTTTTCTAGGTTTGCCTCTGCGAAGATCACACCCTCAAGAATCCTAATCCAAGAACAACTTACCTTTTAGGTAATGAACTTATTTACCTCAACACAGTTTATTTTTATCCTTACCCTCGTCTATCTCTACAATAGGGAAACCTTCCACTACTTCCTCGCCAACATGTCTTTTAATTCTGAGCACTCTATAATCCATTCCTTTGTCTTCAAACAAAAAGTTGAAATCACTAAGCATGACTTAGGAGCCTTTCTAAATTTAAGGATAGAGGGAGCCAAAGCCCATCACTTGATAAACACTCATGATTATTCTTGGTTTGAACTTAATAATGTGATTAGAGGAAACAATGTGAATGAACATGTGGTTAGAGTATCTAGTCTAGTTCGTAATGCACGAATCATCCAGCATGCCTGTAGAACTTCCATAATTCCTAAAGCTGGTGATAGAGTCAACATTACCGCTCTTCTTTCTATGGTGACCTTTTTTATCATTACTAAAGAACCTATAGATGAAGCCCAACTTATCCTTGACTATCTTTATGGGCTGTCTGAAATCGGACATGTAGAGCATAAGAGAAAGAAAAATATCGCCTTAGGACATCTTGTTGCCTACATTCTGGAGAAGAAATACAATTTTGTTCATCCTGATCAAGAGTTTGAAGAACCGCTCTATTACAATTACGGGTCATTTAGAGCAATCATCAAAGAAGAACCAAGTAAAACTCATGTCATTAGTGATACAGAAGAAGGACCAGAAGCTGCACCTGCACCCGCCAATGAACTAAATTATCAGGATTTGGTTCAAAGATTTGATCGCTTAGAGACTCATTTTGATCAATGCTTTGATCAAATTGAGACTCATCTTCAGCAGCAGGCCGCACAGTATCAGCATGACATGAATTTTATGAGGGATCAGATGAATGATATCAGTACCAATGTGCTTATGATGAGTACTTACTTTAACATCTTTGGTGCTGCACCTCGTCCTCCTCCACCAGATCAGCGTCCTTCTTAGTGATTGTTGCACTTAGTTTTATGTTTTTTCTGTAGTTTGTGTTTTATATATGTTTTAAGTAAGTTTGTTGTATTTTTTGTGATATCAATATATGTTCACGTGTTTTTTGATTTAATTGTATTAGAATGTGTGTTAGCCTTTATGACAATCATTAGATTTTTAATCTTAATATTTTTATACTTTGAAGTGCAAGTCTAAATTAAATTCATTAGAAAATTTATTTTTTTTTTTAATTTAAGTTCTACTTATAACTTGATATAATTAGAATTGTCAATTTCAGGTCTCTTATTTAGACTACATTAATTCTAATATTATTATTGCAACTATGATGTTTTCTTATTTTATATTTCACTTATCAATAAATATTTATGCTCTAAGAAAAATTTGAAATTTTTTATTATTTATTTTGGAAAGATCAAAATTACTCTTGAACAAAAAAAGAAATGTACAAATATAAAAAAATCAAAAGAAATGCGCAATGGTTCGCAAGTAGAAAAAGAGGCACAAAATAAGCACAAAAATAAAAAAGATGCACAAAAATGTGCCAATAATTTGCAAAAAAAATGCGCAATGTGTCACATGTGGTAATTATTTCTTTCCATTATCTTTTAATCTCTTAATTCAAATTAATCTACTGTACATTTATATTCTGTATTGAAATTTGAAATATATAAATTTTCTATTCATTTTTTTTGTAATGATTTTCTTTATATTAGTGTCTAAATTGACTCATGCTTTTGATATATTCTTTCTATTATCAATGTTATATCTCTTATAAAATTCTATGAATTAATATGATTTGTCTAATATTTTTATTTTATTTGCATAACATATTTTCATCAGTTTCAAGATTGAATTATCAAATAATTTTCATATGTATGTTTACATTTCAAGTCTTTTTCTTCTTTACTTTTTGATGATATCAAAAAGGGAGAGAAATTTTTTGTATCGTGGTTTTTATTTTTGTTTATTCATATTGTATTTGAGTCTGTCTGTTTTTTATTTTGTTTAGGATTTTATGTATGTTGTATTTTTGTTTTATTTTTGTTTGTAATATATTTCTAAAAATACCTCCTTATTTACACGTGTTCATCAAATCATGGGGAGTTTAGGATATTTTATAAATTTAAAAATTACACAAACAATAATTATTTTGCCATCATAAAAAAGGGGGAGAATATTAAGAGAGTTGCTATTTGCATGTTTTACATTCTTGCAACTTTTTTAGTTTTGATGATTTCAAATATTATTATTTTATGTATAGTTATCTCCTAACATTTTTTGGAAAAGTTGTTTTTGCTCTTGTGTGTACTAACATTTCAGAAAAATCAAACTCTAGACTACAAAGACTTCAAATCAAATTCAGCATGAGATACTTTGTGGATTTAAAACGTGTATTTTTTCTTTGAATTAAGTTTTGAAAGGGTGTGATTGTAATTGAGTGAATTCACACACAAATTTAAGGAGATCTTGAGAAATTTGTACTGATCGTACGAGACGAACATTGTTCGTATGGGACGATCAAGTCAGTTATCTCCTCATAAGAGCAATGGAACAGCAGGAGTCGAAGGAAATTTTTCTAAGTCCTGATCATCCAGGATGAAGTGTATTCGTCCCAAGATGAAATTTTCTCTGGAAAATTTTTGTTTAAAAATGAAGTGTATTCATTCCAGGACGAGTTATTATCTGGATTGCTATCATCCAGGACGAAGTGTATTCATCCCGGGATGATTTTCTCTCTGTAAAACTTTTGTCCGGACGAACCTTAACTTCGTACCAGGACGAAGTGAACCGACTCTAAAAATTAAGTGTCGTTCTGTAATTTTTGGGAACCGACCTATGGAATAACCATTCGTACTGGATGAACGTAGTTCGTACGGGATGATGTGTGTGTACGAAGTCATTTCGTACCCTTATACATTAGGTTCATTTCCAATGCACTTAAGTAAAATCATCCAGGATGATCCACGATCGTACTGGACGATCCAATACGTATTGACTTGAAAATTTGCAGTTTTTGAACGGTTTTTTGTGTCTTTCCTATAAATAGTCCAAACTAAACTGCCACATAATCTTTTTGCCCATTGATCTTCGGGCTTATTGAAAGAAGAGTCAAGGAGAGAGTGTGAGAGAGCATTCGAAAGAAGATTCTTACTAATGGAGCGAGAAGGCTTTACATAGTGATTAAAGGTAAGAGTCTATTCTTTTGATTTGAAATTACATCACTCTTTTATTTCTTCCTTCTAGATTTCTTTTGAGACGATTTGTCAAGGAGATCCGGTTCTCTGTCGACACTTGGAGAGTGTGAACAACTGAAGGGTTCTCTGCCCACATTAGGAGAGTGTGAATAGCCGAAGGGTTTTCTGCCCATACTAGGAGAGTGTGAAAGGAAGGATAGTTCTCTACCAACACTGCGGATAGTGTAAAAGGACGATTGTTCTCTAGAAACACTGGGGATAGTGTAAAAGGATGACGGTTCTCTATCGCACCGGGTAATGGTGGAAAGAGTGTTTGTAAAGGCTTCTCAGCTTTGTTGTGGGTACAAAAGGAGAGTCACTATTGGTATTAGTGAAATACTCGGAGAGTTCCTCTGGTGAGTGGATGTAGGTATGGTTTTGATCGAACCACTATAAATTTGGCGTTCTTTATTTTTCCGCTGTTTTTATTTTAACGTTTACAACTTGTGGTTGAAAAATCTATTTCTATAAAACTCACAAAAGTTAGTTTTTATTTCCAAATTTTAGGAGGGTAAATTTTTTTTTTAATTACCAATTCACCCCCCCTCTTGGTTAGCCGTGGGACATAAGCTTAGGTTTAACAACCTAATTCTTAGTGAACGAGTTTCAACAATATTTTTCTCCCCCTTATAAAATTTAAACCCGATCAAACGTTGAAGAATTATGGCTCCTTCCATAATAATTAATAAGGATTCTGATTATTCTCTCTTTAACTCCCCATTTAAAATATCCATTCAATATTTGGAAATTAAATTTTTATTCAATACTGATGTTGTATTTACTATAAAATTCCTTGCTAGCCTTACCCTCAAGGGGCCCTACTTTGTTTTAGCTGAATGGAGACCGAGAGCTTATTTCTCCACATGTAAGCAAAGATAATGTATTTACTATAAAATTCATTATGTCCCCCAAGGGGACATAATGAAACTCTTTTCTTCCATGATCTTTATTTAACATGAACCATTAATCTTTAAAAATTAGAAGTAACTAACCTTCTCATAACAATCTTAAGTCCATGATACATTAGTTCCCTACGCACTCTATAACCTAACTTCTTCACAAGCTTCTTTTTCTGCCTTTCCTTAATAAATTTCCCACACAACATTTAGCCAAAATAGTTTGTAATAATCATATTAATTAACCCCACAACTTTGTTAGATTATTAAGTGAATATAAGTACATCCTCCACATAAAGAAGTTGAATAACATTTTTGGCTTTAGTTGCTACAAAACTCTTTAATTCCCCTTCTCTTTACGTAATATCATTCAATACCTAAATCCACTTTTATCTTCTATCCATTAATTTCTACTAAAATTAATTAAAATTAAAAATATGAGATTTCTTACTCATTCCTTGATCCTTTGATTAAATCTGAAAGGAAATCCCATCCTGCATAGCATTTATGATAGAGTTAGTTAGCTCATATTATTATAAGCTTGTTATATATTCCTCTTCATAACCGTCAAGCCTTGTTTGAGTTTATATATCTAAATTTGTTTAAGATCTCTTGTACCAAATGTTTGCTATCTGATATAGATCTACATTGCACAAAAGCTACCTGGAAGAAAAAATTGTAATTTGTTGAGAAGCATTCTTTCCACAACCTTGTAAACTATTTAACTTTGATTTATTTGTCTAAACTTAGAAAAAATTATAACATTTATGAATTTCAAAATAAGATTGAAAATAGTATCTATACAATTAGCATCCATCTTCCCTATCTAAAAAAAAAAAAATTAATCGCATTCTGATCATCAATTTATTTATTAATTTTTTTTTTTAAAAAAAGATCATCCACTATAAGAGACATGTTATTTCCCAATTGCCTAACAGGTTTCCCCATTTCTTCCTTGGTAAAATCAATATTTAGGAGATCCCTCTTGCTTACATCAATTTACTGGTTAAATTCTTATTTGATCCCAACCTTCCAATATATAGCTCATCTTTCTCCATTGCTCCTTGATGAATTAAAAGAAATTTGATTGAATTTAAGTATGGATATTTAGTGTTTTATGGTGTAGGAGATAAAATAATTGTAGGAAGTCCATAACCTTTCTTTACATCATTATAAGCTCGATAATTATATAAGGATACATATGTTTTGACTCCCCACAATTTTAGATGAGTCTATATAGGAAAGCATAGGTGATTTAACTGTCATTAGTATAAAACACTTTATTTATTGGTATCTTCATTTTTCTTCTCTAATTATCATTTTAGAAAGCAAGCAACCTTGATTATGTTACATGTAATAATTTTTATAATTTGTAGTTGACATTACGATAAATTTTGTGTGAAGTAAAACACTTCCTCATAGGATTAACACTCTCTTATAAATACATTTACTATTTTGTCAACACATGCACTTCCATTTAAAGTGGGGATTTATATTTGAATACACTTAAGCATAGACTAACACAAATAACTAACAATATTCAAACCCCTATCATAGTGTCTCCTAGAACATCAACGATAACATAAAGGGAGTAAACTAAGGAGGAATGACCTAAACCAATCAAGTTGGAGACCCTAATAATATACATCAAGGAAGAATAATTAACTTCCCAAGATCAATAGAGTGACCTACTTAGAGTGCATAGTTTAAAACTGCTTACTCTCGGGTAACTTTATTAATGTTCTAACATGGAAAAAATATAGCAAAAATAAAAAAATGTTAAGCTTTATAAACTTTACATAAATAGGATACAAGAAAATAAATTATTTTTCCCTGTCTTTCCTTCTACACTACTCCACTATGGGGTCGAGTCAAAACTCTATGTAATTCTTGGGGGTCAATCAGAGTATGAACAAAGATAAAATCTCATAAAATTCTATGTCCTTGTGTTTGTTAATTTAGTTAAAACAAGTAAGTTTAAATGGAGCCCTTTTTCCCCTCACAAAATTATTGTTATTTAGGGCATCCTCTACATTAGCAAGGAATTCTCGAATAATACTAACTATACATATAATGTGTTCTTCACTTAAAGTTTCACATCCCAACTAAGAATATTACCCTACAAATTTTAAAACCCTCCATGTTGGATTAGCTTATTACTAAAAAGCACTGAGTATGACACTCCTCCACCTCAACTAAAATTATCCTCTTTTTGTCCAAAGAGGAGGAAGTCTTCTTCTTACTAGCATAACCTTAGGTTTCTTCGGAACTAAAAGTCATACTACTAAAAGTGGAATTGGATATGTAAATTATAGTTATGATAATGGATTAACAACTCCTATTTATAAGAGTTGAAGATCATTGCAGTGATGCGATGTGAGGTGTTGCGGTGTTGTAGATGGATAGAAAAAAGTTAATTAACACTTACTCCATGGCATAAAATGACACATGGCAGTACAACATTGGATTTGGAACTCAAATTGTAGTATTTTGACAAATAAACTGCTATAGCATTCAATACATACAAGTGCTTCAGCGCTAGGAATGCTGTCCATCGTGATTGTGTAAAATAATTAAAAAAAAAAAATTACATATTGCTTTGACACTAATGGGTAGCAGAATGGTGCTGATAAAGTGTTCATAATGAAAAGGTAAGTACTCACAATGGTTTTTAATCCAAAGATTCATTACTATAGATAAAACTATTTTGGCACCACAACACTTTAAATATTTATGTTGGAGCGCCTATGAAAGCAAAAGTAGAGTTGTAGTGCATGTGTGTACAACATTTCTACATTACTTCTAACATCTACTTTCCTTAGAATTCATTGATGTGATATTAATCCTAAATGTTATAGTACTTAGAGAACTAATGCCGGAAATCTTAATGCTATGGTGCCACATAAATTTTAGCAAAGATTCAAAATACTTAAAAAAATATATAATCCTTTAGTCAAAAACCACATTTAGTAAAATTATGACAAAACACACACACAATAATTTTCAAAATGCTCATAAAACATAAAATAAATAAAAATATTTCTAGTAAACGACATTAGGGTTTAACATAATAGAACATAGCTCCAATCAAAATAGTCTTAAGTTTACAATCTTCTATTAGAATTACCTAGATCTATCATTTTGGCTATCACATAACTATTATACCTCAATAGATCCATACTTTATACTTTCCCTTTTTTGTTATAATTTACTTATGTTGTACATGTTTATGTGACATGGGATTTGTTGCTAAGTAAAATTGCTAATTGCTCTAACTAATTTTCCAAAATTATATTGGCAACATCTTGACTCTGCAAATGTTTTCCACTTTAAAGTACAAAATCCTCAAAAATATGTTCCAAATTTTTTTTTTTAATTAAACTTTTTAAGCCTTGTCTGAAGTCTTTGATGATAAAAGTGTTGGGTTATGTTAGTTAGTCAACAAACAATGTAAAACTTGTTGACCAATTATGATGTGAATTCATTAATATAATATGTTAGTGCAAGATAATTCCCTAAAAGTGTTGTGTTGTATGGCTAGAAAATAAAACAAAAGTGTGTAACAGATAATAAATTTACTCTCTGGTGTTGTGTTAAATAGGGAATGGTTCTCACAACTTGGACGGACGTGGGCAAAGAAATTAGTATATAAACATTGAATATAGGTACCCTTACAAGAAAATTAATGGAATTAATAGATATTATGATTCATTAGAAATTAAAAATTCTATGCATTATGGAAACAAAATGGGTTGGAAAGAATGCTAAAGAGATTGATAGCTTAAGATTTAAATTATTGTATTATGGTAAGAGTCATTCTAGAAATGGTGTAGGTGTGATTATAGATAAGTGTTTAAAGTATAATGTTATAAAAATTAATATAATTGGAGATAGAATTATAACTTTAAAGATTATTTTTGATGCTAAGATTATTAAAATTATATGTGGTTATGCTCCTCAAGTTGGTATGAATAAGTGTTCGAAATTAAAAATTATGAATGGTTTAGAAGAATAAATACAAAAGTACCTCTAGAAAAAGAAAAAATTATTGCAGGAGATTTAAATGGACATGTTGGTAGAGAGGTGGACTATTTTGAAAGCATTCATGGTGGCTATGGGTTTGGATTGACTAATGAAGGTGGTAAAACCATATTAGATTTTTTTTAAGCTTATAATTTTATAATTGTGAATACCATATTTAAGAAAAGAGATTAGCATCTCATCACTTATGAGAATGGATGTTATAAAACTCATATTGATTATATTCTTATAATAAAATTAAATTATTTAGATTACAAATATTGTAAAGTTATTCCATCTGAAAGTTTATGTACCAAACATTGCTTATTAGTGTTGGACTTTATATAAATTAAAAAGTTTTTCTAGGATTAGATGGGGGTGCAGAATAAAAAAATAAAGTAAAATATTGTTCTAAGATAAGTTGGAGGCATTTAAAGAATATTAACAAAAATAATTTTTATAGTAGGATATTAGACCTGAAGATTTTTCTTGTGTATGATGAAGCTAATGTTATGCTGGAAAGAGTAACTACTGATATTAAGATTGTTGCAAAAGCTGTTCTTGGAGTATCAAAGGGAAAAACTCCGAATGCTAAAAATAATTTCTGGGGGAATCAAAATGTGCAGCAAAAGATAAAAAAATAAGATGAATTATTATTAAAATTTATTTAGATGTAAAAATTTTGATAATTTGGAAAGTTATAAAGAGACCCACACATAATCTACGAAAGCAATATTCATTGCAAAGACTTCTTCTTTTAATGATTTATATAATATGTTAGATACTAAGGAGGGCTAAAGATATATGTACAAGTTAGAAAAACATAAACATGAAAGTACTAAGGATTTAATTCAAGTGAAGTGTACATAGCATGAAGATCAAAATGTACTTTTTTTAGAACAAGTTATTATACAAAGGTGGATGAGATATTTTTATAAACATTCAATGAAGATTAAAAGAATATGATTGACTTTAATGACCTCAACTCCCTAAATGAAATAAAGATCTTTTTTTAAATAGTGTTTTAGCAAAATTAAAGTTAGAGAGGTTTTAAAGAAAATTAAGTGTGGAAAAGCTATTGGACTTGATGATATTCCAATAGAGGTGTGGAAATTCTTAGGAGAAGAAGGAATTCCTTTGATTACTAAACTTTTTATCTTTTTTGGAAGACTAAAAAGATTCCAAATGTATGGATAAGGAGTGTGTTGATTCAAATTTTTAGGAATATAGAAAATGCAGAAGATTGTGTGAATTATAGAATAATTGAGTTAATGTGTTATACTTTAAAACTATCAAAGCGAGTTATGGAGCGTAGGTTGAGGCGTGATACTAATTTTTCTCAAAATAAATTTGGATACATGCTAATTAGTTCAAATATAGAAGTTATACAATTATTGAGAGGGTTTATAAAAAAGCATAGAGATAATAAGGAGGATATAAATATGATAATTATTGATTTAGAGAAAGAATATGATAAAGTTCCAAGCGATGTGCTATAGAGAGTTCTAGAAAAAAAAGTGGGGTTAATAATGCTTATATTCAAGTCATTAAGGATATGTATGCTGGAGCTATTAGTTGTGCCCATACACATGGTGGTTTGACAAAGTATTTTCTTTATTTAGTTGGACTACATCAAGGTTCAATCTTAAGCCCATATCATTTTGCTTTAGTCATGAAGGTTCTCGTAAGACATTTACAAGAGGTTGAACACTAGTTTATGCTTTTTGTTAATGATATTCTTCTTTTTTATAAGAATAGAGAGGGAGTTAAAGGTAAACTTGAAATATGTGAGGTCAACCATAGAGTCTAAAAGTTTTCATTTGAGTAGATCTGAAACTTAATATGTGGAGTGTAATTTTAGTGATAACAATTCTTTTGGTGGGGGGGGGGATTGAAAATTTTGGTGATCAAGTTATTAATATACATAGACATTTTAAATATCTTGGATGGTTGAAGTGGAGGAATGCCTTGGCCTTATTATCTGATATAAAAGTCCCACTCAAATTTAAGTGAAAATTTGATAGGATGGTGGTTACTCCTACAATGCTTTGTGATGTATAATGTTGGCCATTAAAATAGAAACATAATATTAGGTTAAGTATTACAGAGAAAAGGATGCTTTGGTGGATGAGTGGCTTTACTCTTAGAGACATTATATGAAATGAGCATATACAGTAAAAAGATGGAGTACCTCAAGTGGAAGATAAGAATATAAAGAGTGACCTTAGATGGTTTTGTCACACAAAATGACAACCTTTTGATGACCCAATTAGAAAAGTAGATGTATTAAATTTGACTTTTGTTAAGAAAGCTAGAAGAAGACCTGAAAAGACTTGCTAAAAAATATTAGAAATGTCCTATCTCTAAAAGATTTAATTGAAAATTTAATTTTTAACCAGGCATATTTGGGAAAAAGGATTGAAGTAGCCGACCACACATAGTGGGATAAAGTCTTGTTGTCATTGTTTTTGTTCTTGGATAAGATGGTTTAGAGTTCACTATAAGCTATTGATGGTTATTATAAGGTCCTATAGTGTTAGATAAATTTGGATTCAACTATTTTTCATCGTTATTATAACTCCAACAAAAATTAATATTTATCAAGAAGAGAGAAGAGAGAGGCTCAAAAATTTTAAATTAAAATTGATGAGATATTCTTGGAAGGCTATTTTAGCAAAAGGTGGCTGCCAAACCAT
Organism: Dendrobium catenatum; assembly: GCF_001605985.2. NCBI lineage: Eukaryota > Viridiplantae > Streptophyta > Magnoliopsida > Asparagales > Orchidaceae > Dendrobium > Dendrobium catenatum. The sequence continues at coordinate 1,731,750 of NW_021318723.1, forward strand.
TATGACTGGTGGTGGGCTAGAGCTCATCATTTCTTCATGTATTTTGAAGAGGAATGCTAGTGGTAAGTGTTTCTTTTTGTGTATGAGATGGTTAGGTTTCTTGGTGGGGTCAGGTTTTGGTGATTCTTTGGGTTGAAATTTTTTCCTCAATGCTTCATTTGGCAGTAAGTAGTTTTTTTATTTATAATTTTTTTAAAGAATTTATTTCTTTTGATGAATTTAATTTGTATCTAAACTTGCTTCATTTTGAGACACAAGTTTATCCTTCTTCTTTTTTTTTTTTTTACGGACTTTGATTCATTTATCCTTATGTTAGAGATGTTATGAAACCTAATCCTGCTTTAGGCCTAAAAGTCATATATAAGAAGGGATTTTCATTGGTGTTTCCAATAAGTTGGACTGCTAGGTGGATCATAATCCCTCGAGTGTCAAGGGAGATCCTTTTTAAAATCCTCCTATTTTTGGCAGATTTCTTATTTCCATTCTTATGATAGAAACTAGTTACCAAGACTTTGTTCTATTTGTGGATTAATTGAATTTTGGTTTAAAATTATTGTTTGGTTATAAATTTCACTTTGATCCTATTTTTTTCACCAATATTCATTTATTATTTTTTTATAAAATTTCTCCTTTTAGGGGTTGGATTTATAGAGCATCAACATGAGTCATTGGGATTGGTTGGAAAGACTGGTATGGATGTATTTGAGGTTAATGTTGTTGATTTGGGTGTGATTTCTTCCTTTGCTAAGGTGAAGTATTTCTTTTATAATATGAAGAACCTTCTTCGTAGAGGAGTTTCTTACATTGGAGGGGCTACTGCAAGATTTCATTTTGTTGGAATATCTCATGTGATCTCTTCCTTTATATTTCTTACATTGTTTTATATGGTGTGAAAGGTCAACAAATGTTAAGGATCAAGTATCTATTAATGCCAAGAAGTTTATTTGTAATCAGTAAAATCCTTAATTTAAAGTTGGTATTTACGTCGGGATTATAGTTAGATCTGGAGCATCTTTGAGACAGGAAAATTTAGTTATCAAGTTGAATGAGAAGGAAGATTCAAATTTGTATTATTTTTTAGTGACAGTTGAATTAAAGGAGTTATCTTCATTTAATATTCACACTTACGCTAATATTTTGGTTGGAGATATTTATGGATTCCAGTGATCATTTAGTTGGAGTTAAAGTAGTTGTTGGGCTAATGTCTTCTAAGGTGTCATTGGATGATATTGTGTCAAATAATATAATTAATTGTTTGAAGAAGGATAAAGCATAATTAAATTTTTAAGCCGTGGTAAAATTTTCAGCCAAGAGAAGTGACAAATTATTATGTTATATTGAAGGGGAATAAAAGGTCCTGGGCATTTGGGGCAATATAGCTTTTTAACTTTTAATATCATTATGGTTTGAAGAGGATAAATTTTAACTCCCTATATATCATGTTGATGGCTTGTTTTGGGATCATTTCTCATCAAAGTGCCATGGTGTGCTTTCTTCAGAATTGCAAATTTGAAGAAATATTGAGTCTTTCAAAGTTTTATTTCATCTCATTCAATGGTACACCATATTGGTCAAATTTGAAGGAACATGAGGTTTCAATGTTGGAAACCACTAGGTAGGGAGTTATTGTAGCTATTGGTTGCTTTCTTTTGGATTGACTAACTTGAATTTATTAAATATTCAAGTGTTCAATTCAGTTTGTTGGATGCTAGAATCTATAGTCAAAGTGCTCATGTTGGAAAATTTATTATCTCTTGTCAAGCCTTTATTTTCTTTAATTCTAATATAGCAGTTCAAACATTTTTATTAAAGAGGGTAATTTTTACTTTTCTTGCAACTTTTTGGTTACAATGTTTTAGGTTATTTCCTATGATTTTGTATCCCCATCACCATGTGATGATAAAGAACATAATGGTTGATTCCAAAATATAATATTAGAATAGCATATTAAAGGTAAATGGAGGGAATCTTTTTTATGGAGATAGTGATTTTTCCATAGTTATGTTATTTGCCCTTTTTGTGCCATGAGTTTTAGTATTTATTAGTTATTTTAAAGTATTTATTCTGCTCTCTCTCTCTCTCTCTCTCTCTCTCTCTCTCTCTCTCTCTCTCTCTCTCTCTTTTCTTTTTAAAAAAGAGGATTACTTTTTTTCTTAACATTTATCTCGTATTCTTTTGTACCTTTTTTAAAGTTTATAAAATGCTTCATGCAATTGCCCAAAAAAATTTTAAGGTGGTTCCTTCGTCCTTCATTATATGAAATAAAATAGATGTTATTTTAAATTATAATCACATTCACATTATCTACCCATTGTCCCTTTGAATCACTCACAAAAGGAATTACCCAAAAAAAATTTAATGTGGTTCCTTCGTCCTTCATTATATGAACTCAAATAGATGTTATTTTAAATTATAATCACATTCACATTATCTACCAAATGTGCCTTTGAATCACTCACAAAAGGTAAGCCATTCTCATTCAAATGCTTAGGTGATCATGAGGATATACTAACTCTAAGATTTTCTAACTTCTTAGACCTGGTTGCAACCTTAGTAGTCAAAATAGATGAAGCTACAAACTTATTGATACTTTCTACTCTCTTAGATTCTCCTTATGAAAAGGACATGGGAAGTTATTTGTTACCATCTACTCTATAAAAGTGTAGGCCTCATTAGAAGATTTTTACATCAAAGATCATCCAGTTGTCATATCAATTTTATACCTAAGGGATCCTATAAGTTTATTAGAAAATGTCTGAATCACCAGCAAACCAGACAATACATGATCAGCTCACTTTCTAAAATCTCCTTAAATATTTCTCATCACTAATAAATTCAAGGTGCAAAGGCATTGTTGCTTGTGGAACTGCAGCACTGGTTATAGGTTTGCATTTTTTTTGTTTTTAGTTGTATTTGAGCATAGAAACTTAGGAACATAGATAATTCTTTAAAATATTGTTTCTATTTTTTTAATCCCTTTGTAGATTGTCATATTAGTCTTTATAATGAAACATAATATTCTCCTAGTTTTATTTTACCATAGAAATGGAAGCTAGCATAACACTATTTTTGTCTTTAAATCCATTATAGAATATTATACCTATCTTTTGAAATGGTACATTTTTCTCAATGTTGTATTTAATCATTAAAATATGAGTAACTGAATAAATTTAGTTTTATTTCCCCTCAAATACAATAAGGGTACATACAATCCCATAGGGTAAAGAAAGGCATAAAATTTAAAGTCTCTTTTAGAGAATGGAGTATTGAATAGAGAATTTGAATAGGTTAAGCTCAAATATTCTTTTTTTTTTGTGCTTTTAAAATTTATGATTACATGTGTTTCTAATAATTCTTTAGAGAATAATATTTTTGAAATGTAGTGTAAAACATACGAAGAAAAAAAGTAAAAAAATCATGCATTAATATCTTATTAAATGACTATGAACTTTCTTGCATCTAATCAAATGAGACAATTTTCGACATTAGTACATGTTTTACTAAAATATCAATTCATTGTATGTTTTAGGTAAATAATTTAGCAATGCTAAAAAAAGTTCATCAAATACTTAGATCATTGCTCGGATGAATTTTTAGGAACAAGTTAAGTCACTCCAGATCCGTAGAATGATGTAAGGAAAAATTCAGAGCAAATGGGTAAAATCAAATAGAATGAGTAGACCCAGAGAAAACATTTACTCTAGCTATAAGATTAATTGTAATTAGAACACTGCTAGCATTTATTTTTTTAACTGGTTTCAAATTTTATGAAATGGATATAAATGGTACATTTATAAAAACAGTTTTAAAAGATATTTATGTTAAATAACCATAAGATTTTAGAAGTGCTTTATTTCTCGAACAAGTGTAAAAATTGAAGAGGGATTATATGGGATAAAACAAGGAATAGGATATTGTATGAAAGGCCTAGTATATTTATACTATATAGATCTTTTGCTGATGGGCTATTATATACAACATTTTTTATCAAATGGGTATGGTCTAATATTCTATTAGAATAAATGTCTATAAATAAGATATTATTTATATACAAAAAAAAGAATACATTATATAAAGAGTTGTCATTTACTAATAGTATGATGAATGAGCTAAGTTATTTTGTAGGGTTTAATATAAATAAAGAAAAGATGATACCATTCAAACTAAATTAAAAAATTAAAAGAAGCTAATTATCAAGTTTAATATGGTAGGATGAAAAAGTGCAAGTAAGCCTACGAGCACTACAATACAATGAAATAAACAACTAATTCTAAACTAATAAATCCAAAGTGGTATAGAGGTACGATTAGATAATTAGTATATTTGAATATAAGTATATTTTATTTTGTGTTTTTTTTAACTAATCTGCTCTATACCCATAAGTGGCCTACGCGTTAATATAAAAAGCAATTATAAGGTCCTTAAGGGGGACCATCAGCTCACTAATGATCAAAAGAGATACAAAATAAAGTAATGAAAACCTATGATCCGATAGTCCTCAATAATCCTAAATACAAGATAACTTAGGTACAATCTAAAGATGCTAAAGCCAAGCATCCAAAAAAGAAAGATACAGATAAGCCCATGAAACATAATCTTTATGTATAAAACCTTGAGAATTGGACATATGTAAAATCACCTGTAAATCACTATAGCTGCACAAGAAAAGACTAACACACATAAAAATATTAAGGACAAATGGAAGATTAACTATAAATAAATCAGAGAAATAATGAGTGATATCACCCTAAATTATCTTGCACATCAGGAAACTCCTATAATTGATGAAAAAATGCTCCAAAACACCAAAGAGACAGAGAAACTCCCAAGCAAAACTGCACGGTGGTCATAACTAGCCTTCCAAAATGATCCAGATTATACATAGCCCCCACATTGCCAAGAGCCAAGGCGAACCAAAACCAAATAAACATCGACTTGCAATAATCATAAGGGTACTAGCCATAGGGATAGAAAAGAAAACCAAATGTCCAGGCCTCAGAGAAACACCAAAAAACATCAACCTCCAATAAACACAAGAGTAGCCCAAAAAAAGGGACATCACCCCAACCCTCCATCCACTCAGAATCAGCAACGGTATTTAGCGAGCAGTAACTAAAACACCTAACAACAACACATAACACAATGCAACCAAAGCTAATAGAATTACAACAGGAAAGAAAGATTCAAACATCCAACTTCCTTATAATATGGGGCTCCAGTAGAGAGTAAAGAATAAAAAACCAAAAGGGGAAAATTGCCGACAACAAATGAGAATCAGACAAAGCCACTTGAAAAAATAGTGCAGAGTGAAGATTCCATGAGTAACTCCACAGCCACCCGAGAAGAGCAACACCACAACCACTAAGATGTAACATAAGGAAACCCAATTTGATCTAATCTTAAGAGGCCCTTAACCAGACAAGGAAGGTTAGAAACTGAAAGCACAGTTATAGCATTCAATCCACAACCCCATCTAATAATTTAATGAGCACAAGCATTACCCTCCTAAAAAATAACATACTAAGAGCATTTTAAAATACTCAATCAATTCCTAATGTCCCTCCGCATATAAAATAAAATACTCAATATTTTATTTTTTGTTTTTTATATGTTTACTTGCATAATTTTAAGATGATCATAAAGAATCACACATTATATAAGCAAAAAGAATTTTTTTATATCTCATGGAGACACTTAGCTTAGGTAGAAGTATCAAAAATTTGAGTTAATAATATTGCAATGCAGGATCTCTAGCTTGTGATTTTGATGATAACAAGCATTATTGATTGAATTTTTCTTTCTCCTAGCATATGTATTGAATATATATTTTTTAGTTTATATTAATATTTTAGTTACATCATATACCACTCAAGAATGATTAAGGCTCAATTTTTAAGTAAAATAGGATGTTAGTCAAATGAGTTTATATTTGCAATTTCATTTTTTATATTCCTTGAGTTTGGCCATGAGAGTGTGTATGCTAAATTGGCGACCATGAACACAAACACAGGGGAGTGAGAAAAGTGAGCTAAAAGTTATTTGAATTAAGCATACTATATGATTGTAATCATACTTTACAATTAGTTATATGAAAAATTAGTTTGACGGCTAATTATATAATTAATACTTATGAATTAATCTTACTGTACAATCCTAATCATAATGTATGATTCATATTCACCAGAAAACCTTAGCAACCAGATGATTTAAGCGAGTCCTTTTAAAAATAATTTTTGAACTAATCAAACTGTACGTTCCTACTCTTACTATTCGATATTTTAAATCTTACCTAAATTAAATCACATGATCAGTTAATCAAATCAAGGTTTAATAAGTAAGGTTAATCAAACTATATGTTATAGATCATGATGTATGACTAATAGAGATAAAAAATAGACCATCTCAGATATCTTACTAGATGAAAGTCTTGATTTTTTGAACTAATTATATAGTATGATCATGATCAGACCAGAAAAACCCTTGACGTTTGAACTAATCATACAGAAAAAGTAAATAAAACTAGATGATTGATAAAGATAATTTTCAATCATCCCGATAACCATCCTGTAGGAACTTACATAAATTAAACAAATCTTACCATACAAACTTTCGATCGTACAGTATGATAAGTATGAAAAAATTGAAGAGTTCATTTGAATGATTATTCCATAGTACTTGATGAACCCATATTTTAAACTAATCATAAAGTATGAACCCATATCATAATGTATAAATAGTTATTGCTTAATTGAAAACTTACGTTTTCTTAAGCCTAGTACATAAGCAGCTTAAACCTGTCTCTAGGAAGACTTTTGGATGTTAAAGGAACCATATGGAATAATTCTTAAGAGAGCTCTTTGGCTTGTGGAGGGAGTAGATTAGGTTGTGCATGAGGGAGAAGTAGTGTACGGGGCTTTGACATAGCTGCACCAGCCAAGCATGCACCTTATTTCCTCCAAAGGCCTTGGTGAGTTCTTAGAGTTCTTATTAAGAGATAAGCTTCAAGGTCAAAGGTCATGGGTTATCTGCCTTCACTTGGAGGTAGAAAAAGGATTGTAGATTTTATGTGATCACTAGGAGGGTAAGAAAGGATTAAAGGTAATCATCCAACTCCTTAATGGTGAGATAGATTTCAATGGTTCACTACCATCCTTAGTATTTATAAAATTATCAATTCTCCAACTCCCCCCCTCCCCCCTCCCACCCTTCTTAAAACCTCTCAAAACTTTTAAGTGGAATTAAAAAGGGTATAGGAATTCATAATTTTAAAATACCCAAGTAAAGATCTTATGTCATATTTTGGTAATAGAAATATCATGGAGGGTTATTCAATTAACCGTCCTCCTCTATTTTAAAATATTCCATTTGATTTTTGAAAAATACAAATATCTAAATTTTTGCAATCTTTTAATTTAAGAATTTATCATATGATTCAAACCAGTTATTCACTCCTATCGTGTATAGTTAATAGAGGCAAAATAAAGTCTCGTTTACTCATTAGATTAATGAGGTTAGAGATCTTCATTAATTGAATGCAAAATGCTTGAATTGATTTTTTTTTTTTTGCATTAAAATCATCTACATGTACTACGGGGAAGGAGACATATGATAGAATATGTAACATATTTTAGGGAACTAGTGAAGTCAAACAATCTAGGTTGAATAATTTTACGACAAGGCTATGGATTTTTTTTTTTTTTTGCTTTAAACCTGGTGACACAATATTTGAAATGTGTAATATATTCGCTCAAATAGTAACATCCCTGTATGTATTAGGTAGAGAAGTTTCTAATTCTGAATTGGTTACCAAAATTCTACAATTCCTACCTAAAGCTTATGATGCTAAGGTCACTATTATTTTTTAATCAAAAGACCTAAATGTAAATTCTATTGATAACTTACTTGGCTCACTCATTGCCTACAAGCAAGGCATGAGTTAGAGGTTACATTATGTAGGAGGCAGGAAAAAGGAGAATGTTATTGCATTGAAAGCCAATGACTCAAAAAGTGATAGCTCTATAGAAAAAGAGGATGTCAATATTATATTTATGACTTAGCAGTTCAAATTTTTTTGAAAAAAAGTAGAAGCATCATTAGAAATGGAGAAAATATATAGAAAAAAAAATAAAGTATCATTTGACATAAATTTTTTTGAATGTAGAAAGAAAGACCACTTGCAAACTATGTGCCCAGATTTAAAAACTCACCTAGTAAAGGAGAAGGTTAAAGAGAAGGAAAAGTTCAAAAAAGGGAAGAAATGGACATATAAGGCATTTTAGGTTTTCTCCATCTCAAAATCATTAGAACAGGAAGAAGATGATGAGGTAACTAATCTATGCCCCATGGCTAATTATAATCTTGATTCATCTGATCAAGAAGAGGAATGTCAACTATCTTATAATGAATTTTTATTTTATTTTAAAAAAATTATCATTCATATTGGAAGATTTAAAAGATGTATGCTAGCTTAAACACTAATTTTTCTACTTTACAAAAAGAGAATGATATCCTGTTAGTTGAACATTCTACTTTAGATAGAAATATCATGTTTTTACTTAATCCATTTTACACATTAAATAAGAAGCATGCTGGCTGAACTAATGCTCATGAATCCTTAAAATAAAGCATCTTGAGATTGAAGAGTTATACAAACATTTAGAATTATTTACAATAAATGTAGATCATAATGAGCATGTGTTGAAATTAGAAGTTACAAGCCTTGAAAAGTTCAAATTAGTTTCGTTAAAGCAAAAAATCCATGCACTTGAACATAATAAATCACTACATACATTGGCACAATGGTATAAACCTTCATCACGGCATGTATCACATACCTCTAGGAAGAGGCACAACCCCCAACATAAACTAGTAAATATGTTCCCTGGGTTTAGGTATAATTATTGTGGCAGACTTGGTCACATAGGAAACAATTGCATAAAACATAGTAGGAAACACCTAGTGTGGAGGCCTAAATCATGTGCAGCATAGTATAGCTTGCATGCAAGTTATTAATCAAAACATATGGTATAACCCAAACATATTTGGGTTGCCAAATTTTATCATTAATAGGCATTATAGGAGTGCTCTCACAAAAATCCTAGTGAGTGCATGTGGTACCTACAAAATGGATGCTCTAGGCAAATGATTGAAATCATGAAGCAGTTCTTCATGCTAGAGGCCAGGTCTGGAGGTATGGTCTCATTGGGAAATAATGCCACCAGGAAAGTAGTGGGCTCAGGTGTAATTACAAACTCAAAGAATTTCATCATTAAGATTGTTTTATATGTATATGGTTTAAAGCATAATCTATTAGTCGGTTGTGTGACAAAGTATTTGACATTAAACTTGCATCTATTAAATATAAGATTAGTTTGAATGAAAAATTAGTTTTAGAAGAAAAATTATTTAACAATGTTTATATACTTTATTCAACTACATTAAATACTCTAATACTTTGTGTTTGAAAACCACTGTTGATGAATCTTGGATATAGGATATATTGTCATGCAAGAATGAAGCCCCTTTGGATGATTACCTAATAAGACATAGTTAGAGGCATACCCAAGCTACATTTCACTAAGGACCACCTATGGGATGCCTGCTAACTATGAAAGAAAATTTACTCTTCATTTCATTCAATTAAGGACATTAACACCTGTTTGAAAACCACTGTTTAAAGCATAATCATAGTAAGCATAGGAGGGAAATCATATGGATTTATAATTATTGATGATTACTCTAGATTCAACTAGTTAGATTCCCAGCATAAAAGAAAGAATTATTTGAAGAATATAGAACCTTCTCCACCTAGATATAGAAGAAATTTGGATATGAGATCTTGTTATTCATAGTGATTATTGTGGAGAGTTTGAAAGTAATAAGTTTGAATCCTTTTGTGAGGAGGTATGGATATAATATAAAATTTTTGCCCCTTTGGCCCCTCAGTGTATTGAATAGCTAAAATGAATAATAGGAATTTAGTAAAAGCTAATAGAGAAATTTTATATGAATATTCTCTCCCTAGATACTTTTGGGAAGAAGCATTAAATATTGACTATTATGGGTTAAATAGAATCAATGTTAGATCCAAATTAAATAAGATACCCTATGAGCTCCATTAGGGAAGGACACCTAACTTGTCTCACTTGCATGTCATTGGTTGTAGATATTTTATCTTGATTAATGGGAAATCACCTTTGGGAAAGTTTTATTCCAAATCTCAAGGAGTCTTCTTAGAATATTCATCTTTATGTAAAGCCTATAAGACCTATATTAAGAGGACACTAGTAGTAGAAGAATCTACCCATGTCATGTTTTATAAATTAGATAAATCTTTTTAGCTTAGGTAAGAAGAAGAAGAAGAAGAAGAGGTCACCCAAGGGGTAGAATCCAATGACCTAAGTGATAGAGTATAACCTTAGGAGCCTTTTCATATATTATTGATATACTCATCTACTCACAAAAGAGAACTCATCCTAGAAGATTCATCTATAGGTGTCAAAACTAGGCATCTACTTAGAAAGGAGGTTAGTCATTATGCATTCATATCTATGTTAGAACCAACTAACATAGATCAAGCCCTAGGAGATGAATTTTAGATCCTAATTGTGCTAGAAGAATTAAATCAATTTATTAGGAATGATTTATGGGAACTGGTTAACATACTTAAGGATAAGATTATTGTTGGAAATTAGTTGGATTTCAAGAACGAAGTGAATAACTCTAGAAAAGTGATTAGGAATAAGGCTACATTACTACGTAAGGGGTATAATAAGATTAAAAAAATTGATTTTTGAAGAGTCTATTGACCCTCTAGCTATGTTAGAACCCAATAGAGTACAATTAGCTTTTACTTTCTTTAGAGGATTTAAGTCATATCATATGGATGTTAAAATAACCTTCCTAAGTAGGGAGATAACAGAAAATGTTTATATTGAGAAACCCCAAGGTTTTGAGAATTTTTAATTTCTTAATAACATATTCAAATTAAAGAAGGCATTGTATGGATTGAAGCAAGAACCTAGTGCTTGGTATGAGACGTATAGTATATTCCTCCTATATAGAGCCTTTGTTAAGGGTAGTTTACAGACCACCCTAGTCTTTAAAAATATAAAAGAAGATATACTTATTATTCAAATTTATGGATAACATATGTTTTGGATATACAAATAAGAATCTTTGAGATGAATTTTTTAAAATAATGAGTGAGGAGTTTGAGATGAGCATGATTGGAGAGGATACCAATTTCCTCAAATTTAGTGTGAAGCGAAGGGGGCGATGAAACCTTTCCTAGATAATTAAAATATATGAAAGAGATCCGACACAAATATAAGATGCATAAAGTAAATGTAATCAATATTCCCATGAGCTATAGCATTCAATTATAAGGATCCCAATTAAAAATAATTAATCAAAAGAAATATAACAGAAATTTTGATTACTTCTTTCTTTGGTTTCTAGTAGACCTGATATCATATTTACTGTATATTTTTGCACTAGATTTTAAGAATATCCCAAATAATCATATATAATTATTATTAAGAGAATCCTTATATACATATTAGTCTCCCAAAAGCTAGTTATTTTGTATCCTAGGAATAATTAGTCCTTTGAAATCATATGATATTCAAACTCTGACTTTACAGGATATAGGGCAGCTAGAAAATCACCTCAGAAGCCTTTCAATTCATAAGATAATCATTAGGTTCCTAGCTTAGTAGAAAGATGAATTCAATAGCCTTATCCAATGTTGAGGCATAATACATTATTATTGGAAGCTATGTTGCTCAAGTATTCTAGCTAAAGAAACAAAGTCTTTGATCTTGGACTACCTGTAAGAAAAATTCTTATTATGTGTGACACCATTAGTTCAATCTGCATTTCCAAAGACTAATCCAACGCTCCTATATTAAGCATATATACATTAGGTATCTTAATATTAGAGATCATGTTGGCAAGGGACACTTTTTTTTTAGGGAAAACCCACGGTGGAGCCAACGCGTTAAATAAAAAAAACAATTACAAGGTTCTTAAAGGGAACTCAAGCTCACTACTGCTCATAACAGCTACAAAATTAAAAATAAAAAAAAATAACCTACGAGATCGAGATCCCTACTAAGAAAAAAATAAAGATTCCTAGGTACATTCTATGGTGCATAAGAGCGAACACCAAAAAAATAATAGAGCAGCAAAAATCTTCAGAAAGCTCTATGAACCTCCTCCCAGGATCAACCTCATAATCACCTGCACTAGGAACCATTTGTATACAGAGGTAATACAAGAAATAATAACAACAACTATAATAAAAATAAACATTGAGAGAATAACCTATAAAGGGAACCATTACCACTCAAAAGATAACCATCCAACTATAGGAGATAGCATGTCTCAAGACAATAATACAAACCCAAAAGAAAATAAAAAAGCTCCATATCAGTAAGAATAATACCATCAGAATGGAAGCTCACCCCCAACCAAATCAAACACTAGCAACTAAAAGCTATAAAATAACACCGGCACAACCAGGTCTCAAGGAATAGAAGACAGGCCCGAACTTGATAATCTAAAGAACTAGAGAGACAAAAAACCACTGACCACGGCATGGTATGAACACAAGAGTAAACCAAAGTAGCAAAGCACCCAGGTGTAACACAAATGGCCCAAAGATTAACACCAATATAGCAACACAACCACCAGCCCCCCGAGAAGAGCACCCAAAATAACCAACTTATAGTCATAAGACTATAGCAGAACACAAACCCAAATAGATAGAAGACAATAATAAACTCTAGAGAACCAAAAAAATAAGGCCAATTCGGCACATAGACACCACCAAAAACCAACAACTGGTCAACACTAATAGCCCCGAATAAGGAATAACCATCAATAATAGAAAGAACCCAGCAATAACTCCTAACAGAAAAACCAAAAATCCAACCCTCCAGTAAAAAAAACCAATCAAAGAAATAGCAAAGAAACATCTAAAATAAGATAGCAACCTACAGGAACCAAAAACAATTGAATTAAGGAATAACATAAGGAAAACTAATCTCATCAAGATTTAAAATGCCTCTAATATGAGGCGGGAGATTACAAACAGGAAAATCCACCATGGACTCCCAATGACAACCACACTTAGCAATACCATGAGCACAAGCATTACCTTCCATCTTAATGATAGAAAAATAGCATTTCAACGAGCTCAGTCAAAGCTTAAGTTCTCTCCTCAAGTAAAACAAGGCAGTAGGATACACAATTTTCTTCCTCAAATTAGAAATTTGGTGCCAATAGTTAGAGCCAACCTCAATCACAATATTCATGAAGTCAAAAGAAAAGTAGAGTTTTTAACCGTACTGGATAGCAAAGATGACAGCATCATTAACATTACAATTGAGAAAAGGACAAGCAAAGCCCAAAATGCATTTACCATTAGCATCTCTTATAATACCACCACAACCCACCCTAGCATTAACAATAATAACATCAACATTTAGCTTAGATAAAAAAGCTGGAGGCTTTAGCCAAAAGACACTTTTAGGAACACTAAAAATACTAGCCCCCTCAAAATTAATGCCTAATTTAGTTGCAGCATTTACAAATTTATGGAAATTGTTAGTCAAAAGTAACAATTATAATAAAGGGCCACGATCTTATCTTTAACTTTATGAATAATTCTATTATAATTCATGGTTACCCCATTGAAGAAGGAACTATTCCTATCCAACCATAAAAACCAAAGGATGAGAGAGGGAATAACGTTCCTAATATGACCTATGGAATTAACAAACCAACTATTAAGAATAGAGTAAATAGAATCCTTAGCATTAAAACAATTTAAATGCTAAATATCATTAAAATAAGTCCAAACTTTAACAGCACAAAGACCAAAACTAACACATGAAGCATATTATGCATTTGAAAACAACATTGGCATTTAGAAGGAAGTATAAAGCCAAGTTTAATGAAATTATCATCAATAGGGATAAAATTTTGTAAGATACACCCAAAAAAATTAGAGATAGTTGAGGGAATATTTTTATGCCAAATCATCTAAAAAATCTTAGAGTTCTCATACTTAGCTCTAAAAGTATGTCAACCCTCCTTTAAACTAAAGTTACCATCTTTAGAGAAGGAACAAATCTGAACATCAAGAGAGTTAATGATTAAAGATACGTGTAAGATTTTCTGAATAATAAAATAAGGAAGCAAACTATAACGTTTCTCAACATCCCAACCATTATCATTAAAAAATTTATTAACCTTCAGCGGAGCTATGGAAAAAGTATTAAGGAGAGAATCAATAGATTGGCCCCTCAACCACCTATCCTGCTATAAGAATATATTCCAACAACAAAGACCCCAATGAATAAAAGGCTCAACCCTCCATTTGACTTTGCAAATCTATTGCCAAACCTAAGAATTGACTTTACTAAAATAACCCATGGTGGGATTTTGCCCCCCACAATACTTAGCATTAATGAACATGGCCCAAAGACTCAAATCAGAATAAAAATTATACCATGATTTATAAGAAAATGAATAAACCAAATCCTTTAGAGAATTACACCCCAACGCCCCTTCAACCAGGGTATCACAAGATTTATCCCATGAAGACCAGTGGATTTTAAAATCCTCACTCCAAAAAAACATGTTGAAAATCCTCTCAATCCTATTACAAACAGCCTCAGAGGGAAACAAAGTTTGAAAATTGTAAATAGGGATAGAACAAAAAACACTTTTAATAAGTGTTAACCTACCACCAAACCTCAAAAAATTAGAATCCCAAGACAAAAGCCTGTGCAGAGGAATACCAAGATACTTAAAAGGCAAAAAGGGGGGGAAATCTTTCAACCTTGTGCAAAGGAACACCAAGATACTTTAAAGGCAAAAATGCTTGACTAAAATTTGTTAAATTCTTAATGCCTTCAACGTGCTCGAGAGAAATTCTTAGCAATAATAAAAACACACTTATTTTTATTAAAAGTCTTGCACTAACTAATTCAAAATGTTTAATGAAATTCAAAAACCTACGAATTCAATTCTTAGAAGCATTAGTAAAATAATAAAATCATCTACAAAGCCTAAATGCGAAATGTTAAACCCACCTAAAGTTTTAAAGTAAAGACTAGGGTAATTTTCAAAAAGATCAGCAAGCCCTCTCGAAAGATAGTCAACCGTAATAATAAAGAGGGCCGGAGAAAGCGGATCCCTTGTCTTAGACCATAAGAGGCCATAAAAAAACCATTGGCCTTACCATTAACAATGATGGAAAAATAGAGACTTTCAATACATAGCTTAACAAGTTGGATAAAATTAAGATCAAAACCAAATAACTTGAAAATCTCATAAAGAAAATTCTAATCAATATAATCATAAGCCTTAGCAATAGCAAGTTTCAAAATCATGTTACCACCTCTAGTTTTGATCTCCAAATCTTCACAAAATTCTTGAGCCAAAAGGATATCATCTAAAATAGCACGCCCTTTAACAAAACCCATTTGGAAAGGGGAAATAATTTTAGGCAAAAGAAGCGTTAAACAATTCATCAAAAATTTAGAAATCACTTTATAAAAGAACGAACATAGAATGATGGGTCTAAAATCATTCCATGTATTACTAGAAATATTCTTAGGAATAAGCACAATAGAGGTAGCAGTAAAAAACTTAGGAATATCATTATCATCACAAATGTGAATAACAATAGAGAAAGGGTAATTACCAATAATATGCCAAATTTTTTAAAAAACATAGCTGTGAAACTATCAGGGCCAGCCACCGACGCACTGTTTAGAACAAAAATAGTATCTTTAGCTTCATCAAAAGAAAGAGAATTAGACAAGAAAACATTATCATCATGAGAGATAAAAGGAGGAATAATATATGGATTATCAATATTAGTAGGGTAAAACTTTTTATTCGGATGATTCTAAAAATGAAGCACAACCAAATTTGTAATTTCACCATCATCTTCAGTAACAGAACCATCAGGATGATAAATTTTATGAAGGCAATTAATAGTGAGTTTCTTCCTAACCAAGGCATCAAAATATTTCATATTATTATCACCTTCAACCAAATATTTTATAACTGATTTTTGTTTCGAAAAAATTACATCTTGAGCTTGTAATTTAAAGAGACCATCCTTAGCCTCTCTCAAAAGAAAGAAATTAGCCTCAGAAGGAACTAAAATGCATTGATTCTCCTGAAAAGTCACTTTATCTTAAGCAATTAAAATGTTAGCAAAAAGATTCTTAGAAACATTAGGGTTCCACCAATTTAAAACAAACTTAAGCCTTATCAATTTAAACCATAATCTTCATACCAAAAATTGTATTGTCTGGATGTAAAGGAGCCTGCCAATTATTCATAACAAAATCCATTAAGGAATCATCAAGAAGCCACATGTTTTGAAATATAAAATGCATAGAAAAATCCCTCCTTTTAGGTTTAATTTTAATAATAAGAGGAGAATGATCGGAAATAGTCCTACTAGGATGCTCAACATTGGTAAACTCAAAGGCTTTCAACCAATAATCATTAAATAAAACCCTATCTAAACTTTGCCATAAATGACCACGATGCCATGTGAAATTATCATCAGAAAAGCCAAAATCAATAAGCTAAATGGCATACATAATAATGGTGTCACACATAATAAGAATGATTCTTATAGGTAGTCCATGATCAAAGATTTTGTTATATGATGAAACTTTAATTGGCAAGGGACAGTTAAAATTGCATCATATAGCTAATTAAGATTAATTGTTAGACATCTTTACCAAACACCTTGCCTATGACACCTTTAACATATTGAAGACTAGACTAGGTGTTATAGACATTCATGCATGATTCAGGATGATTATGAACTTCTCAATCACTTGAAATCATCCATTTTTTATGTGTTTTAATGTATGTCAAATTGTAATTTTTTGTTTTTAATTTTTTTTCATTTATTTTATTGATTTGTATTTGATAGATATTCCTTTAACATATTGAGGACTAGACTAGGTGTTATAGACATTCATGCATGATTCAGGATGATTATGAACTTCTCAATCACTTGAAATCATCCATTTTTTGTGTGTTTTAATGTATGTCAAATTGTGAATCTTTGTTTTTTAATTCTTTTTCATTTATTTTATTGATTTGCATTTGATAGATATTCCATAATATTCATGCAACATACATTTAATATTTTTTTTAAAGTTAAAATTTATTTGATTCATACTGTATGATTTCTTTTCATATTATAAAATTTACACATCCTTGCACAAATCTCTACCTTAGGGGAAATATACGATTTTAAAATGTTCAATTATGGGTGATCATAACATATGAACACCACTTTGTACTATATGATACACAAGTCAAAAGCAATTGGATTAATTTAAATTGGCTGATAACCTCTTCCTGCTGATAGAACCTCTACCCCAGGCTAAACAAATAATACTTTGAATCCTCTGAGTGAGGGCTCTAGCAACATTATCCTTAAGAACTCTACTGCAAGGAAGAATAGTAGTAATGGTAGGGGCTACCGCAATGCAAATGATGTCCTCCTCATCATGATTATGTATCAGCGAGGAAAACCATCCTCCTAGGACTTCCTTTATCTCAGGTGCAAAGACAATAATAATGGTCTCTGTAACTGAAAGTTAGTATGGCACCGTTGTAAGGGAACCACCATCTATTGAATTGGCTCTTAGAATCTATAATATATTTTCTAGCTGCCTCAGATGTAGCAAATCATAGTCCCCTATTCTTATTTCTCCGGGCCCTTCTCCCAAGGCTGAATGTAAATGATAAGGCTTTGTCTGAACCCATTAATTGAAGGGCTAAGGGAACAAGAGCAGCTAGTACAGGGAGTGTCGAGGTCTTCTCAGTTGTATCTCGGTGAGAGAGTTGGGTAAAAATAGAAACCTAATGAGAAGATGGTGAAGGGGGCTCGGTCTGGGTACCCCTC
Source organism: Dendrobium catenatum (assembly GCF_001605985.2). Classification (NCBI taxonomy): domain Eukaryota; kingdom Viridiplantae; phylum Streptophyta; class Magnoliopsida; order Asparagales; family Orchidaceae; genus Dendrobium; species Dendrobium catenatum. Next base: position 1,749,709 of record NW_021318723.1, read on the forward strand.
TTTCTAGATAAAGAAGAAGGAGGGGGAACCCAAACATGAGCGACCTCTACTGGAGCAACTAGAGGGGTAACTTCTAGATTTAAGCTCAAATGGGCTGGAGCAGTTTAAATAAAGGTATGGTAGGTGCTGGTCACCTGAATGCTTGATATGTAGGCTGAATGGTAAGTAGCCTAGGCACTAGCTTCTTAGACACATAGTGTACTGGTTGCACAATAGAAGGAGTAGGACGAGCAGCTGCACGAGCTATTCACCATGTAAATTGACATCTAAAAGGATGCATGGTTATGTGACCTCTACTCTATCGAGGAGAAAAGGAGGCAACCTCAAAAGGGGTCGACCTACTAAGGGTGATAAAGGCTAAGTAAAGGAACTAAAAGAGATTCCTCCAGTGGGAGGATTGGTCAGCAGGGACTTAGGAAGTGTAACTCATTAGTCATGACCAAAATAGAAGATAACCAAAGGAACGAAAGACACCATGCCACTTTTCTCCAAAAATATAAATATTTAAATTAATTAATATAAGATGATATTATGAGAAAGGAAGAAGGATGGAAAAGGGATTTAATAGCTTATGAGACTTGAAAGAAAGGAACCGAACTAAGGAGAAATGGTTCTAATTAGAGTGGACCATAGATAAGAATAGGATGGACCTAACTAAGGAGTACAAACCTTGAGTACACACTAGAGAGAATAATATAGAATCCAAAGATGGAGAGAAAAACATATCCTATTGCGGTCACCAAAAATCTATGGGCCTTTAAAAAGACACTGCTCAGTGGGGATAGATTGCAAAGGGTACGATCGTATTATCCTATGGGATAAAATGGTCATAGATTTTTGCACTCTTCGTAAGCAGGGCAATGGGAGGGATGATGGCACCATACACTTAATTAATAATTGAGGATAGCAGCTTTCACCTACGTACCTCGATGGGTAATAATATATATAACCTGATCAAAGTCATCAGATTTCTTCTATCTGATACATCAGCTCGAGTGGGGTTTATTTGATGTGGGATTTAGTTTCCCATAGTCACAAGCCCTGTGATTAATTACATCTTAATCAGGGGCCTAAGAAGACTCTTGATTAAGAATTATACATTATTCTCTCATATCGGATTGACACATACCGAGAAGTCTAAAAGCTTCCTATTCAGAGAGAAGGAAAGGCTCAACTTAGCTTGGTCAACATGCATGGCTAACATCACCATCCGGAAGGGATAAGGTAGGGAAAATAAACTGGAGAAAGAAAATACTGGATCTTAAGCATACAAAAGAGAATGATGGAGGTGGCGTCATCTATGTGAAACATATTGGTGGGATTTATAGCCTCTAAAGGATATAGGACTTCCCCAATGATGAGTCATACTATGGGATACTAATAGTAGTAGCCTTGAACCTAAAATTTAAAGTGAGTTTAATATTCTAAACATAATACTAACACGTATGTCCTAGCTAATTCATTTTGGACTTATATCATGCCTGAAAAACAAAGACACCTAACCACCTAATCGTATAAAATCCTTTTTATCTAGTCTTTATGAAAGATGGGTGGGTGGCTGAATCTTTGGAAATTAAGGCCAACATATAGAGAGGTTACTATGTGGTCTTGTTCTTATGAATGGTAGTAAGCTTCTAAGACTAATGCAATAAAACTTTTATTTTAGTTTGTTTCTAATGTTATGCATGCTAGTCAAAATCTCCAAATTAGAAATGCATGAAATTTAAAAAAAGGCTTACAAAATAATTGTTTAGAAGACTAGTTTCCCTGGTTTTTCCCCTCATCCTAATAGGCCGAATTCGCAGGCGGGGAAGCATCTAAATAAGGAAAGAAAAAAATAAATTAAGATGAATGCAACCTCGGATGACCTCCAACTTATTCCCTAGATCATTATATTTATATATTATTTAATGTCTAAAACTATAAATTTTAATTATGAGTAGAAGAATTTTATCCCTAAGAGCTTAGCAAAATAAGGTACACACACATGTATGAAAGAAACCTATAAAAAGCATGCTATTTCTCCTGTCCAAATAAAGTAAACACATTATATAAAATAAAATGACAACTATAGAAAAAAGTATCCCAAAGTGTATGGCTAGTTTCATATAATTTACAACCCAGGGTCTATAAAAAATAATGGTGGATAGGCCCACCCAATAAAAACCTGGACTCTAATCCTATATAACGACGCAAATTTTAAAATCAAGACATTTTTATCTTAATCTTCATCTTTTGGCTCCTCTATTAATTTCCTTTCTTTAACCTCCTCATAGTACACCCTTTAGAAGGATATCCAAATGAAAATAAGTTCCCTATATGGGGCTTCCTTTTTTCGTTAAATCCCTTATATTTAAATTGCCTTAGTTCATAGATTTTTATAACTCTATACTTTGAAAAAAATAACATCAAGAATATAAAAGAAAAAAGTCTAGACTCTCCTGGAAGGTTATCCTAAATAGTTATAATAAAATATCCCAAGCAATTATATATGAAAATAAAAGTACTCAAGCTAGCCACACTTGGTCATGCTCTTGTTTATTTTAGAGCTAAGCAGTTGAAGCACCTATAACAATTACATATAATTTATTTATTTTTAGCCCCTTTTTAGTGATGTATGAGCATGGAAACCTATAAAAGACATTGTAAGCATAAAAATTGCTCCTAACTTACAGATAATCTATCGCCCACCACATCATAGAGATAATACAGTAATTAAAATCATCATCACAAAAATAATAATAAAATGCTAAAATGACCAGCACACATACCACATAAAAATTGTCACATCATAGAAATTGGAACATAACAACAACCTAATCTAAAGCTTGAAGTTGTATCCAAATAAATAGTTCTATTTTTTGTAGTATCTCGTGTTGTCTCAGATATGACCTATGTTGGATAATTAGTTCAAATTATCTATGATTTAATTTGTTGAAGGTCAAAGAGAAATTTTAGTTAAAGTTTAGATATTAGTGTCCTAAGGTCAACTTTAATTATTTTAGTTTCTTGGTTAGTTTTAATGCTTTGGATAATATTCTCTAAAATTTAAGTTGAATTAGCAAATTTTGGATTGCCGAGGTTATCATATCTGCTATATCAAAGTGGTCAAAAGTTGTCTTTTAAAACCCAACTAAGTTCTGGAGTCCTGGTATTTTTTATTAAATATTAAACCCTTGGGGAGTAATTATACTTTGAGTTTGTCGGATTTGGAGTTTTGTACACAAAGTAATGATTTTTAGAAGTTTGGACCTAGCTATTGAACTACGGTTGTTCGAGGAGTTGACTTTTTTATTTAGGCTGATTTCTGGAATGTTCATATTTTTAATAAATACTAAATTATAATTGGAGTTGAATGCCATTTAGTTGACCTAATTTTGAGTTTTCTAGAATTAGTTATGATTTTTAAAAGTTTAGGTATTTGATGAATTATTAAAATTGCTTAATTAAGGGTATTTTAGGTATTTTTATTTAAACAAAGTCAAAACTTCTTAGGATCACCTCTAATGGTCAAGAATGGCGTAAGAAATTATTTCCAAGTGTTTAAAGATTTTTAGAAAATTTTAATAATTTTTAATTAATTAAATTAATTAAAAGGTAATTTTTTAATAGAAATTACATTAGTGTTTTAATTATGGTCCAATTAAGGGGCTTTTAATTTTATTGGATTATGAATTCAAATTTGAAGAGTTTGATATATTTTATGTAATTTTTAGGTTTTATTTTTTATTTATTAATTTTTTTAAAAAAGTTTGATGTTTAATTAAAAGGGTAAATTAAGGTTAAATAATTACGTGACTTAGAGGGTCCTAAAAATTTCTAGAAAATTCTTGAGAGTATGAGATGTCACTAAGTTTAAATGTTTTAGGTTTCATATCATTTGGAGTTGTATGCTAATCCCTAGAATTTCTCTAAGTTTCCAGCTAGGTCCTTAATTATTCTCCATATGATGTCGCTAGGTAGAATAGGTTCAAATTAGGTGTCATGGCTAACCCGTATATGATATAGATAAATGCAAACACAATTATATGCCATGCCCTTAGAACTAGAAGAAACCGAGTCTAAGTCCGCATGCATCCTAAACATGCAAATACTAAACACTGATTAACATAAACAATAATTTGATTAGTAAATAATTTGAGTACAACAATTCATTAAACTTTTCCCATGAATTTCATTCAAATTATCAAACTATGTTTAAAATTTCAAAAGGATCTATCATTATTACAAGATATATATATATATATATA
>NW_021318723.1:1756124-1834798 GCF_001605985.2 Dendrobium catenatum
AGAGGAAGCAAAAGGAGATAGGTTCTCTGCCTTATCGGGGTGGCAAAAAGGAGGTTCTTGTGAGGGCTTCTCCGCCTAGCCGTGGGGGCTAAAGGAGAGTCACTTTTTGTAGTGCAATATTTGAAGGGTGCCTCCAAGGAGTGGATGTAGGTCAAGTTGACCGAACCACTATAAATTCCTGTGTTCTTGTTTTCTTGCTTCCATACTTTTATTTCCGCATTTATTTTTGTGGTGTGATTTTGGTTTATGTGATATTCATTCTTTGTGAAAAGAAAATTTTAAAATACCAATTCACCCCCCTCTTGGTTAGCTTGGGACTAAGCTCATAAGGGCTTAACATCCCTAACGAACTTTCACCTCTTTATCTCAAGGTTCCCAAGACATGAGTATGTTTATGAACTTATGTGACTTTCATGTTTTGAGAGTTATTGGTCCAAAATTTACTTGGTGCAATAATAAGAATGGTGGACCATGCATATTGGAAAAGGTTGGATCGTTGCCTTTTAAACACAGCTTCTTTGGAGATATTTAAAACATCTTATGTACGACATCTTGCTAGAATAGCTTGGGACCACTATCCAATCTTAATAAATATACTTTCTACTAGTATTCGAAAAGCATGTTCTTAAGATTTGAAGAAGTTTGGTCTTCATTTCCTGCTTTAACAACTATCATTTCTAAGTCCTGGAAAAAGGCTGTTCATGGAGATGAAGCTAACGTTCTTAATTTAAAGTTTAAAAGAGTTTTAAGGGCCCTTTTTTTGGAGTAGATCGAAGCATCAAAACCTTTCTTCCTTGAAAGAGGTATTGGAAGATAAGCTGCATTTGCTTAAATCTAAAGTTCATTGACTAAATAGTACTTTTGGTCATCTTAACACATTGTAGAGATAAAGGGAAAAGGTAAAGTGGATTGCAGATGGTGACTACAACTCCAAGTTCTTTCATGCTTATGTTATGAGTAGACAAAATGGAAATTGGATAATTCAGATTAAAGATAGTCAAGGAGAGTGGGTTAAATATCCTAAAGTGGTTTAAGGAATTTTCTATGATTTCTTTAAAGGTAAATGGAAAGAAAGAAAATGTAAGCTTAAAGGATGGTCATCCCCTAGTCATGTGCTGAATGATGAAGATAGAGGATTCTTGTTGGCTAATTTCACAAAGGAGGACTTGGAAAGAGTGGCGGTTAATTTGGAAGCAAACATCTCCCTAGGTATTAATGATATTTCATACTCTTTCATTAAAAGCTTACCGGTCTATCATTAAAGAAGACATGTGGAAGGCTATTAATGTTTTTTTTTTTTTAAGAATGGCATCATGTGTCCCAATTGGAAGGAAATATTAGTGGTCCTCATACTAAAAGTTAGAAATCCAGTTTTTCCTCCTAACTTTAGGCCGATTAGCCTTTGCTTGTCTGTTTACAAGATCGTGGCTAAGATGCTTTTAAATAGGCTTATTTGCTTCATTCCTAAGATTATATCAGAAGAACAAGTTGCTTTTGGGAAAGGTCATTCAATTATTGATCATGAATTACTTGCTCAAAAATTGTTTAACAAGTTTAGATTTTCCAATTCTTTAAAAGGGCTTATGGAAATCAAAATTGATATGGAGCAAGCCTATGTTAGCATGTGTTGGTCTACCCTTAAGCAAGTTTTACATGTATTGGGCTTTCCCATGGAATTCTCTAATCTCCTTCTTCAATGTGTTTATGATCCAAAATTCTCTATTTCAATTAATGAAAATAATTCAAAGTGGCTTGAGGCTATTTGTGGTATAAAACAAGGTTGTCGTTTGTCTCCTTATTTGTTTATTTTATGTTCTCAATTGCTTTCTGATACGTTTGCTCAGAGAGGTTCTAACATAGGAATTAAAATTCCTCCAAATGTGGAAAAAGTCTCCCATTTGCTGTATTCTGACGACATCATTATCTTTTTGGAGGCTAATCATAACAAAGCAAGTAAAATCTATAAATTATTGAAAGACTATAGTAGTTGGTCAGGTCAGAAGGTTAATCTCCAAAAGTCTTCTTTTCTTTTTTTCAAATCTGTTATTAGATCAAGAATGAGATCTATTTCAAGGATATTGGGTTTTAAAGTGGTGAAAGAAATGATGTATATTGGTGTCAAGATTGCATTATGAAGGTTGAAAGTTTCAGATTTTCAATTTCTGTTGGAGAAAGCAGTAGGTAAACTGAATGTACGGGGTAATCGTTTCATTTCTCTAGTTGGAAGATTGCTTCTTGTTAAGTCAGTTTTTCTTTCTCTTCCCACCTTCTTATCTTCTCATTCTTTAGTCCCTATGAGAGCCTTGAATGATTTGGATAAAATGTGTAGGGACTTTTATGGAACAAGCAAGATGGAAGCAAAGGTCTACATTATGTATCTTGGAAGAAGCTTTGTAATCCTATCAGGTTGGGTGGACAAGGTGTTCATTCGGTGGCTAGCAAAGTTGGTCCTTTGAGGGCCAAATTTGTATGGAATCTCATCTAAAATCTTGGCTCACTTTTGAATAGAATTCTTGTTGCTAAGTATGGTAAACAAATGTGGAAAAATGAAGCTAAGAGGAATTTGTTCTTCAATATGGAAAATTATCATTTCTGGATTCAAATATCTATCCATAATAGTAAGATTGAAGGTTGCCACGGGGTCTGAGATAAGTATCTTAGAAGATGAGTGGATTCTTGACAAACCAATAGTAGAATGGCCTACATTTATTACAGAAATAAGTGAAGATTTAAAGCTGGATTTCTTTATAAGAGCTAGATAATGGGATGAAACTCAATTGTTGCAGTTCTTTGGATGTCATCTGGTAGACATTATCAATGGAGTTCAAATCAGCCCAAAATTAATTGTTGACCAAATGGAGCGCATTGCCAAATTTTTAGGTAAACCAATCTTTGCATTGATATCTCAGAAATTGAGTGGAAATGGTGAAGAAGTTTCTCATTGGCAGTGGCATAAGAAACTCAAGTTAAAGCCCTATATAAATCTTTTTTGGTTGCGTTTGATAAACAATGCTCTTCCATCAAATTATTTCTTATCATATAGAAGGTTGGTGGATTATAAAGACTATCCTAGAGGATGTTTATTGGCAAAAAAATTTGATCACATTGCTGTTAAATGCTTGAAATTAACAGAAGTCTTTAATTTGCTCAGGAAATGGGGATTCATGTTACCAGTTTTTAGCTCCTTAGAGGATTATTATTTAGGACTGAAATCATATGCATAATTCAATCCATTCATCGAGAATATGTATTATACTACAGTTTTTTTTGCTGGAAGAGTAGAAATAAGATAGTACATTGAGGTAATAAAGATAGCTTGTATGTCATTGCAGCTAACACTTTAAGCGTGACCATTGCCTCATATAATCTTAGTCAAAGTTTGGAGCATTGGGATTCAAATCAGCTTTCATAGTTGTCTTCTTCTTTTTGGTGTCCCCCTCCACCCGAATGGATTAAGCTATACATTGATGTTTTATTAGAAAGAAATTATAATGATGGAGATGGAGGGGTCTTCAGAGACCATAAAGGTAGATTTTTATGTGCTTTTGGAGTCAATTGTATTCATTGGGACTCAAAAAAGGTGGAGCTCTTTTCTATTTTGTCTATAAAAAATAACATACAGGTTTGGATTCTTGAATCGAAGGGGAGATAACCAAAATGTGATCAATTTTGTTCATAGGCTTTTCAATAAGGAGGCGGTCAAGGAGAAACATGCAAAGCTTGAAGATTTCACTTTCCTCTTTTATTTTAATGAACTTTTGTTTCATTTTACAAAAAGAAATTATAATAAGTTAGCAGATTTTTATGCTAACTACGCTCGTTCATTAGATTTTTTTTTGGGATGACTTAGGTGATAATAAGATTCCTCCTCTCTTTATTTCTATGTTAAAGGAGGAATGTGATTGTGGTTCAATCACTTAGTTCTTTATATCTCTTTTTATTAATAAAAATGCTCTATGCATTTCTTCAAAAAAAATCATACAATCCTAATACTTTGAATTCACATTCTCTTTTTTCACAGAATAAATAGCTCTACTACTTTGCAATATCCACAAAATCCATAATTGTTGGAAAAACCTCATATGAGTGATTATTTTTAGTTGGGATTATTTGGTTGGTTGAAAAAAATACAATGAAAAAGGAATACTGCGATGTTGTTTGGATGAGTGTAAAATAAGTACGAGTGATTATTATTTTTTTTGTAGTTTGAAGTAAAAGAAATGTACTATGAAGTTGAAAGATGATGATGATAGCGGTGGCTAGTGACAGTGGTGGTGGACGGTGGGTGGCAGTGATGGTGGCTAGCAGTAGTGATGGTCATCTACAAAATAACTTTAATTAGAATTTTTAGTTCAATATTCATTTAGTAAGTGCTGCACCTACTCCCATTTTAACATTTACTAAAAATGACTTTCCTCCTTATAAAATAATCTATAATGATGTCAAAATTAGGTTGATAATCATTAAGTATTCTGAAGTGTTATAGATATTAAAAGTTATGTTCATATTGTTTTCAGTTATTTAGTACGCATGATAGGGATCCACTTAGTGAATCTTTGATAAATTGAATGGAACCTAAGAGGATTCTTAGGAAAGTTACAATCCAAAGGGAAAAATAACTATAGAGGTAATTTAGGGAAATAATGATTGTTATAAAGTTAGATAAGAGGATTTTCCTATTGTGCACACAACCAATGTATAGTAGAACATTCATCTTAGAATTAAAATCATGAAATGAACACAAATAAGAAGAAGAAAGCGGCGAAAAAGAATACCATGATTTAAAGTGTAAAAACCTGAAATCAGGAAGAACCTATGGAGCTACATTACACAAGAAATTCACTATAAAAGTTAGGAGAAATTGAACATTTCTATTTCTTACTTACTCTCTTCTTATCTCACTTCGCTTCTCTCTTCGTTCTACACTAAAAAATAGACAAAGAAGTGAACATCTATTACACCAAGGGATGAAAACCTTCAAATAAATACTTATTAAAATAGAGAAATAGTCAATTTGACTCATAGAGCTAATGTGCTAAGGTCTAGAGCACCATGATACTCTACTCTATATCTTTGAGTTAAACCTACATTGTCATGGCGCTATAGCCTACAATGTTGTGGTGATGTGCTCTTTGCCTCCAGTCCATGGCTAGAGAACTATAGTGCTCTAGCATGCAACATTATGGTCCTTGTATTATGAAACATAAATTTTTTACTATGGTATGGTCCCTAAGGAAAGCATTACCACCCTTCAACCTCGTATTAAGCTTAATTGATGGTAATGAGGCCTGAGAATATAGTACAACCTAATTTATTGATACAATCAAATTCTACAAAAAAGTAATAATTTCGAACAAATTTTATTGTATTAAATTAGAGCTATTATGTATACTTGTGAAGTGTAAATTATGTAGTGTTTAACATGATTTATTTTCAATTAGAATATGTTAGTTTAGTTATTTTGGTATAGAAAAAGCAAAAAAAATGACAAAAATTCTTAGTAGCTTGTAGCACTACGACGTCCGATGAAACAAAGATATAGTGTCATCTTCAACAATGCAGAGGTGCCACATATTGGACATTGTGATGCCAAGTTCTCTATTTAAAAGCGCTATGATGGTAACACAAGCACTTAAGCATTACTAGTGTCATAGTGTCAAAGTTAGCTTGTCATCTCTAGCTTTTGTGTTAAATGCCACGACACCATTTTTGACACTTGGGCACCGTAATACTCTAATGTCAACAGCACCATGACAATAAAGTTATAACTTCCAAAAGGCCATGTTCTATCAGTGTAGAGACATGACTGTTCACTAAATAACTAATCCACATTAGTAAGCGTAGAGATAGTGCAATTAGTTCACTTTAAGGGCATCAAGACACCATTCTTTCAAGCGTTGCATCACTAGATGCCTTTTTGCATTGTCCTATAAATATTTGTGTTATTATAATTGTAAGGAAGTATAATTGCTTGTGTAAAATTCAATATTTCTTAAGAGTACTTCTCTAGTTCCCTATTAGAGTAAAATCTAAGGGAGGCTAGGGTAGTATGAGATATAAGCATTTAATGTATTTATCATGTATTTCTTGAAGTAATTATGTAAGTTAAGGGTGAAAGACTATAGAGGACATGCTTTGATCCATTAAGGTGATACCACTCTCTTATATTTTTATTCTTCCATTAGTTTAATGCAAATGAGTTTGTCTCTTATTTATTCTATGTATGGCTAATTCTCTTATTTTTTATTGATGATGAAAAGTGCATGTTAAGCACTAATGAAGACTCTTATTTTATAAAAATTAAATGATGTTTTTAATATTATCTCATTCTTAATTTAATGCACATAGTGGTCATATGTGTAATTAAAATATAGTGTGATGTATATCCTCGGTGGAGGAATGTAAGAACAACCAGGAATATTGAGATAGGATGTTTGCATGCCTAGACATATAATATAAAATATTATAGGTTCTTAAGGAGGTAATATAACTATAGGATAAGCTCAATTGAGATCTAGGGATGCATATGCTCTAAAGCTCCTTTATGATTATGAGACTTATTAGAAAAGTTATGAAATTTACACTCATCAATAAAAAACATTTTATTTAAATATTGTATCTAAGATTTTTACTATTTTATTCAATGATAGAATCTTCACAAATATATTTTTTATTTTAGTAGGTTAATTATTATAATAAGAATGAACGATAGTAGTTTGTTGTAAGTAAGCATACTTCCTCATGAGTGACAATCTACTCTATGATTTTATTACTTCATTTGTTACATATTTTTGGGTATATTAAGTGAGATTTTTGTTATTTTTATATCAAAGAAAACATATAAGCATTTTTTTAGAGGTGATAGAGCCCTGGACTTTTATACAATTCAAAAGTTCTTTCCACAACCCCCATCAACCTGACACATTGAAATCAAATTTTTATGATTAAATAGTATCATGTTTTTAGCCTCATTGAGCCACCTAGTTTTGAACCTAATTGATAGGGAAATAAATTTTGTGTTAGTGTTGATGTTGAATGTACTTTCTTATCTTGCCTCTCATCTTTTGTGAAAAAAATTGATATTTTTGGGTGAAAATCCTTTTAAGTGCATGGAATTAATTAAAGTATAACTTGTCACTTTTTCAACATCAAACCAAAACATCCATCTATAAAGTAAAAGAAAAAGATAAATTTTAAAGAAATTTAGATTGCAACAAAAGTAGAGATCAAAATATCTTTAAAGCTAACATCATTTGAAAAATTTAATATTTGTAGTGGATTTGTAAAATCATAATTGTAAATAAGGATAATGGGAAGTTAGAGGACGAGTGTGGAATTCGAGAAAGTTAATGATGCAATTCCATAGAACTCCTGTACCAAACATCAATCTTTTAGTAAATTATACTATTTACTTCACTTGATTTAGATTTTTGTCCTGTTTCTTTACTTAATTTCAAAATAAAATGCTTCTTAATGATGAAAAATTAAATAAATAAATAAAGCTTTTGATTGAACATTATTTTATAAAGTGATACCATTACGATTTAAATATAACAGCTATGTATTAAAAATTGATGGATAACATCTTCATAATATAGATAAGAATAAATCTCAAAGTTTGATTACGTGCTTAGGAAAATTTCTAGTAATGATAACCATGTTTTCAACCTCACTAAGGTATTCACATCACCTAGAAACATAAGATAAAGCAAGCATGCTCTTAAATTTTTATGGGATATTATGCCTTTGTTGATGGTCTTCACACCAATCTCAATAAGATCCAAGAAGTTTCAAATATGCCTATGCTAAAAATAATTATAGAAGTCAGTAAACTTAGTAAAAAGCTTGTTAATATTAATACTTTTATCTCTAGATCAAGAGAGCACCACACTTCTCTCTTTAAAAATTTGAATAAAGTAAGATTAATTTTAGTAGAATGATGAATATGCCAAGTTCTTTCAATAATTAAATAAATGTTTGACCTTTATGCTTGTGTTTGTTAGCCTAATGCTAAGCAAAAATCTTTATCTATATTGTAATGTTTAGAAATCTATAGTCAAATAAATCATTATTTAATTTGAGGATAAAAAATATTTTGTTATTCTAATTTTTAGCATGATATTGGGAATCTCAGAATAATAGTATCAGGTAATTAAAAAGCTAGCATTGGTTCTTGTTATCATTACTAGATGAGGAAGCTCTTATGTCTTAGCAAAAAAGAATATATATGTGCTCACAAATTCATATCTTTGAGAAGTCCTTTTAAAACCCTAGCTCTTTAGTGAAGTGAGGATATATAAGGATTAAAAAGGGACTATATAATTATACATAGATGTTCTCCCCTTTTTAAAATATTTTTGTTTGCCACTAAAAAAGGGGTGATTGATGAACCTATAATTCCATGATCTATGTTAGCTTATTTTTATGATAATAAGCATGCAAGTAGAGGTATTAATATTTATACTCCATGATTTTAGGATTTACAAGCTAGACTTTGGTTTTCAAGTGTTGGCCCTATTTATGGCTTGACAAACTACTTTTTTTAGTCCCCACCTCTTATAATCCAATACAAATGTGTTAAAGGTTCTTACCAAATTAAGGAAAACGTTTTATAGGCAATTATATACTTGGTTAATCAACATTTCAATGTGAAATCAATTTGGTATTGTGCATAAAACCTAGAGTTTGTTAATATAATGAAAAGAGCATCCTGGAGGTTTAGAGATTGGATCAGTAGTATTTATGATTGGAGGTAGATATGTTCGGCCTATATACACTACATGATGCTTTATAATATGCTTGTATTGTGAAAAAAAATATTTTTAACACTATATATACAAGTCACCTATGTTTACAAATACATAATGGGCTAAAACTAGTCCTAGATGTTTCACTAGTGCAAGAACCAAATATTATTTTTTGGAGAAGCGCAACATACCTGACGAGGAATGTCTTTGAGGATGTTTTGGATGAGACACTCTTATTTAAAGAGAAGAAAAAGAATTTGCAATATAATCATATTAAAGTTATAAATTATTTAGAAGTTATTAGGAGTGAGATTAAGGATTGGAGGAAAAATATTCTCAATGCATATAGTGTGTCATGAAAAATTATGCATATTTATTATTGATGGTGGGAGTGTCGTGAATGTTGAAAGTGCTTATGGCACACCAAGAGGGAGGGGGTGAATTGGTATTTAAAAAATCTTTTGCTTAAAATAAAAATGTGATATGTGAAAGCATTTATGATAATGAAATATACAAACCAAAACCAATAATAATAAGATTTTTTCATTTGAATTTTTTAGAATAAAAATATTTTCTTTTTAATTTAAAAATTAAACTTTAACCAGAGATTTATCACCTTAATATTTTTTCACAAAGATAATGGAAAGTAAACCAGAGTGTAGTAAATAAATTGCAAGAAAGTATAGAGTACACAAATCAGATTTCTAGTTGTTTAATCAAAATTGACTTATGTCTACTCTCTAAAGATCATCTTTTTTGGGTATTGCATTGTAATGTCCCTCCTTTAGCTCACACTTAGGCGGAGAAACCCTTTTCCCATATAAGGTGGAGAATGACCTTTACAGACTCTGAAGAATCTTCCATCCTTTGGCCTCTTCCCCTGGAAGAGATGTTGTCCTACCTTTAACTCCTTGCACCAGTGAAGATGTCGATCCCTCCTTTAGCTCCTTACAACAATCAAGATGCTTCTCCCTCCTTCATCTCCTCACAATGATGGAGATGTCATCCCTCCTTCAGTTCCTCACTACAATGGAAATATCATCCCTCTTTTAGCTCCCAATCCTCTTTATAATAAAGATGTAGTCCCTCATTTAGCTCCTTACTATGGTAGAGATGACATCCCTCCTTCCAAACTTTGTTATGGTAGAGTTATCTTCCCTCCTTCATCTCATTGCTATGGAAAAGATGTCATCCCTCCTTCAACTCATAGCTACACGAAGATGACATCCCTCCTTCAGGCTCTTAGTCCGACGAAATGCTAATCCCTAGCCTCCTCAGCTAGTAAGTCTTTTATCCAAGGACTTTTCTTTTTAGAGAACTTCTCTAAAAGCTCAAAATAACACAATAGGAAGATCCAAGGTGCAAGCTAGCCAGAGCAACCAAGTGAATTCCCTCACACCCCTTAACTCCCTTAATCCATAATATTAATTTAATAACCACTTAAAAAATCCTAATTTTTAAATTAATTACTATGATCATACAATATGATAGTTTGATTGAATAGTATGATTAGTTTATTTATTATCTTATGATAATACTCATAAATAGTAGTATGGTATGATTAGTTCAATTTCATCTGTAATTATACAATACGATGTATAGTAGTATAATTAGATTAGTTCAATTGAATCACATATCATCCAAAATAAACTAAGGTTTGCCCAACGATCTCTCTATTGATCATTTGATATGATGGTGGTCGTACAATACATTCATTAATGATGAAGATCCTAATTCAATTCATTAATCCTTGGGATTGAATTAGATAATTTTAATTAATGTTCATATAGAATGAAAGGGTGCATACAGTACAATCAATTCAAATTTCAAAAGTCAAATTTACCTAATTTAAGTTATAAAGATTTGATGGTGGGGTTTTTAAAAATAGCTGATCATCATGTACATTTTATTGATAGTATAATATAATTAGTTATATGTCAATTTAATTAAATTAAATATTTAAATTAATTTATATTTAAATAGAGTATATAGTATGATGTAAATGATACAGTACAATTAATAAAAAAATTCAAGTATTTAATTTCTCTCCCCCTTATGAGTGTGTGCTCTATTGCTTCACAAACATATTATTAATACATAAAATATCTCAAGAAAATAAAAGGTATAAACTCTATCAAACACAAACTCACTTAGATAATGATGCTGCACTATCCAGAGTCATGATTCTTCAATATTGCTTGGTGTATACCTGATATGATTAGTGACACACAAAAAATATAATATATAAAATAGGAATAAGTAAATAATCATCAAATAATATTTGTAATCATCAAAATGTAAGGTCAGGCTTCCATATTATAATAGTTTTGTCCTTTTTGATAATGACAAATATTAATAGTTGATAATTAAATTTGCAAATATCATATTTAGTTCCCTATGAAGTTCTCCCCTTCACTTAATGACTTGTCTAAAAAAAAACATTTTTATTTCAATTTTTAAATTTTTATCTTTCTTTATTTTAAAAATACATATTTTTCTTCTAATTTTTAAATGAAATGCAACAACATAATTATCGATCAACAACATAATTATCGATAAAGAAATAAATTGTATTAGTAAAAAAATAAATAGTTCAACTAAATCAACTCTCTACTCCCCCTTTTGACATCACAAAAAAAGAGAAAGTAAAAATATACTACAATATAACAAAAATAAACTACTAAAATACAAAGTGTTTTAAAGTAAAATGTAAACAACACTGTAGTCATCAAATTGACCTTAATTGGGTTGGTGGTGGTAGCTAAAAGCAGTAGTGTTGAGGCAAGAATTGCACTTGGAACCATATATGATCTACCTCATGCTACTATTATAGCTTCTACCACTATAAGTTAGACTCCTAAATGTGTATCTCCAATTATAACACCAAGCAATCAAATTGTTGAATAAACGAGTCATGAGGTGGTGGCTAGAAGGAGGCTACTGATGTTGGTGCATCGGGTGCTAGTACTGGGTAGGTTAGTGGCTCGAGTGCTAGTGCTCCCCCTTTTCATCTAAGTCAAGAGTATCCTCCATATTCATTCTCCTATGGTGGTCACCATAGATGATGTGGAATGAGCTGACAGTGAAGAAGGTGGGGATGTAGTATGTTGGGGTAGAATACATCAAGTTACATTTTGTGTCTAATACATAATGTATAATGTGTCTTAGTGTCAGGTTTTACCTACAATGTGCCCAAAGGTTCCTAATGGTGGTTAGATTTTCAATATAGAAGATAAGCATGTTTTCTTTATTAAATTTAGTGTTGATAATAAACAAAGAAGTGATGATGAATAATAAAGGTGTAATATTAACCCTATTACTAGCATTAGGGATAATTAAGGTTTTAAGTGTGTGCTTGATAATATGGTCAACGTAAAGGTAATTATTGGTTAATGGGGGTATTTCTAATAGTGAGGTTGACATGGGTCTAATAGTAATCACTAGAAGTAGAGACATCATGGGTATTGGTACCTTTTGTGGAAATGTGAAGAAGTTCATGAAAGTCCTGATAAGAGATTTTGCTATAGTGCCTACAGATACAATATTTTAGGGATATGCATTCAACATTAATTCTAAGTCTTGCAAAAAATTCAAACATTAGTTCAATATTAAAAGGAAATGCTAGGGTAAGGATGAATTAAAGCATAGTTCAGACAAAAAGATCTAATACCTAATACTGGATATATTCCTGATTTAAGATCCTAGATAGAGTGGTATGAGAGGCTCTATAGATAAGGTAAACTGTTGCATCATCTTATGATTGGAAACTATCATCAACTTGGGATTGAAAAGAACTCCCTGGGAGAAGTTGGGCTCTATTCTCAACTATTAGGAATGTGAAGGACAAAAACTTGAGGGGAGGAATGTTTGGGATAAAGAGGTGTGCACTTGAAATGAAAATTTCCCTTATATTTAAAGCCTTTGCCTAAAGGTTTGGGATAAAGAGGTGTGTCTTTGAAATAAAAATTTCCCTTATATTTAATAGCTTTATTTGATCATATGTAAAGATTGACATCATATAATATGAATAGATGAATCTATATCTTCCTATATAATTTGAATTAAGTCTTGGTCAAATCATCCAGTATGATCAAGGATCATACGGTACAAAGTTTTACTTTTTTACTTAACCAAAAAACTAGCAATTAGCCCATGAATTGGCAAGTTCTTGAGGTTCTCTTTCTATCTACTCAACATTTAACAAAATTTGAGTCTTATTATCAAGTTAAAGGTCGAGCTATTACTAAGATACCAGATATCTATGTTTTGAGTTCCTATTAGATACCTTAAGATTATTTTGAAAATGATTATATGGGATTCCTTAGTTATTCAATCTTACCCTAGGGGTTGAGTTTGCTTGTAGATTGTTCTTCATCGTATAAGAGAAAACATTGAACATAATAGTAGGTAAAGTAAGAAACCTATAATCCCTCTAAATTTCTTTTGATAAACTAATTTACTATCCTAATCCTTATCTAATTTGGTAGTTGAGCTCATTAGTGTATTTATACTTTTGCACCCTTCCATACCAAATTTATTTAAAATTACCTTAATATACTTAATCTAACTCAAGAAGGTTCCATCTCTTCTTTACTTATTGTTAAAACTAAGGAAATATGTTAACTAGCTCATTATACTCATTTTGAATTCACTACTCATGGTATCTTATTCAACTTTGATCATATGTTTATCTTATTTAGAACATTGCAAACAATATTCACTACCCTTGCTCAGAAGTGCTTGGGTAGACTATACTTTGTAAGCATCTCCTTTTTTTTTTTAAGAAACAAACCAGTTCCATTACTACAAAAAGAAGCTATTACAACCTACTAAGCAATATTTTCATGTTCCCCCTTTAACAAAGTAAAAGGAGGAACCTTATTACAACTAATATCATCCTAATTAAAACTACCAAAAATAGCATTATTAGCACATAAATCCACTAACTTATTTCAATTCCTATCAACATAATTAAAAATAACATGATTGAAATCCTTTTAAAAAAGAATGTTCCTCCATCGAATGACCATCATTCTTTGCCGAATTTAGAAGAAAATTAATAATAATGTAATTATCACCTTCAATGATAATTTCCTTAAGACCAATATCCTCTCTTTAATGACATCCTTTAGAGTTTGAATAGCTAAAAGCTCCAAATAAGCAATGTCCCAATGAATACAATTCATTCCAAAAGCCAATAGAAATCTACCTTTGTTGTTAGGGAATACACCACCAATATCAACTTTATACAAAGTTAATAGAGAAGCATCAATATTGACATTGATCCAATCAGGTTGAGGAGGGTGCCAATAACTCAATAACAGCCTATCCGACTGATTAACACCCCAGTGACACGAGCTAAAACCACAACCAAAGGAAGATACTGAAGCGTAGCATACCACTTGAGCAGCAATCAACAACTATCTATATTTAATACCCTCATGTAAATACTTATTCCTAGCCTTCCAAGAAAGATAAACCGAATTATAATACATGCTAACTAAGAACACATTACTTGAAAAACTCTGGAGCATCCACTAATAACAATCTTCAAATGAATTAAAAGAGTGAATATCAAATCCCCATTTGTTTAAGTGTTGAAAAACCTCTCTTTACTTCCCACACTTTGTTGTCACATGTTCTATATCTTTAATATAATTGAAACTTCTTGGATAAGAGAACCCATTGTGTAATCTTCTATAGAATAAGAACTGAAAGGTTGGAATTGCATTATATAACAAACGACACCAGAACACCTCCACTCTAGACATAAGCTTCACCTATTTGATCCACTTCCAATAGAGAACGTATGACTGATCATACATTGAAGCTTCAAAAGCCATAACTGAGATCGATTTTCCATAATTTTGGTTTTTAAGTTCCACTATATCATCAACCATCTCCGATATTATTTGAATTTGGCATATACTCTTCACAAGCTCAAACCCAAAGACCTTACAGAGCTCACCTACATCCCAAACTCATTCTACAATGAACTTGTCAACATTTAAGCCTTCACTTCCTGGATTTTCCACAAACATAGGACATTTATTAATACATTTATCACAAATCCAATCATCCCTGAACACATCAATAGAGCTGCCATTTGAAATTTTTAATCTAACAATGAATTTCATAAATTTTACACCTTCAGAGATAATTTTCCAAGTACCCGAGCTTCCATTTTTTGATCCAACTTCACCAAATCGAGACCCATATTTTGGAGAAAGAGACTTATGTAATAAAAAGTTGTTATATTGAACAAATTTCCATTCAAACTTAGCTCTCAAAGGACCAACTTTACTTACACAAGAGTGTAGACCATCTCCTCCCTCTTTAACAGGTTTGCACAACACATTCTAACTAACATAATGAAGGCCAATCCTCCCATTCCTCTCATTCCATATAAAACTTTTGCACATCTTATCAAGCTCATCAAGAACTCTTTTAGGGACAAGAGAATGTGTAAAATGAAAGGTAGGGTAAGATAACAAAATTGATTTTACAAGAACAAACTTCCCTAGTAAGGAAATGAACTTACTCCCCCAAACATTCAGCATTCTCATGGCTTTGTCAATAATGAACTAAAAGTTTGCTCTTATAAGCCTCTTCAATTCAATATTTACACCAAGATAATTGAATTCTTTAACTTGTTTAAACCCTATAATGCAAGTTATTGAATTTTTTTCCTCCTCTTAACATGCTTACCAAAAAGATTAGTAGACTTGTTAGTGTTAATCCTTTGCCCCGTCCACCCACAAAACTCTAATAAAACACCCTTATTTTATTTAACTACCTTAATGTTAGCTAAAAAAAAAATAATAGTATCACCTACAAAGAGCAAATGAGAAATCCTCGAGCCATTTGGGCAAATACAAACACCAATAGATTCTCCTTTTTTAATAAGAGCATTGGATAAAATTTGAGAGAAAAGAATAAAAAGAAAGGGTGATAAAGGATAACCATGTCGCTCTTAGCATTGATCCAATTAGATTGAGTGCCATTAATCATCAAAGAGAATCTTGGATTTTCCACACATTCTAAAATGAGTTTGGAAAAATATAAAGGGAAACCAAAATACTCCAAAACTTACCTCAATGTGCCCCAACTCATGCAATCATAAGCATGCTGTAAAGTGCTTATAGGTTGTTAAACCTATGTAAATGTCCCAAGGCTAACTAAGAGTAGGGGTGAAGAGCAAGGAGGGATAGGTGGGCAAGGAAAATAGGGAGTAGAAGGAAGGTGACCTGAGAAATTTAGATGTGGAAAAGCTTAACAACATGAAGGTTATGTTGGTATCTTTAAAAAATTCTCTTGGATATTTAATGAAAACTGATTTTTATGTATTTTTTAAAAATAAAATTTCAACCACAAAATGTAAAATGTTGAAAAATAAAAGTGCTGAAATAAAAATGAATATAAAGATTTATAGTGGTTCGGTCCAATAAGACCTACGTCCACTCCATGAAGACTCCCTCTTCAGGTATTGCACTATTACCAGAGTGACTCTCCTTTTTCCCCCACAACAAGGTGGAGAAGCCTTTATAATTTCCCTCTCTTTCACCAATCCCCGGTGCAATATAGTACCGTCATCCTTTCACACCCTCCAAGTGTCGGCACAGTACCGTCATCCTTTCACACCCTCCAAGATTTGATGTAGTACCATCCTCCTTTCACACTCTCCAAGTGTCGGCAGAGTACCAAATCTTCTTCAAATATCTTCTCTCGAGCAACTAGAAAGAAGAAAGGAAAAAAAGTAATAAAAATACAAAAGAGATTCTTACCTTTTAGTAACCTTGTAAACCCTTCACACTCCACTTGCAAGAACTCTCACTCAAACACTCCCAAAATACTCTTTTAATTATTCTCAAAGAAATCATGAAGAACAACACTCTCAAAGTTAGTTTCTATGAACTTTTTATATGAAAGACAAAAAAACCATCGAGAAAACTAAAAATTGCCATTTTGAGCGTGAATGATCATATTTTGTACGTACAAACAGTTCAAAAATTGCATGTATGAACATGTACAAAATTTTTTCGTACATGATAATCGTCCAGTATAAACCATGTTTGTACTATACAAATTATTAAGAAAATTTTCTTGATTCATCGGGATGAAAAGGTTCTCCACTTTTTCATACTCTGAACGTCATCTATATGAACAAGACATTATATAGTGTGATCCATTCAGAAAAATTTATCATTCGTCGGGACGAAAAGGGACCCGTTCTTTTCATACTCTTAACATTATATGTACGAACAAGGCATCATACAGTATAGTCAGTTCAGAAAAATTTAGAATTTTTTGGGATGTAAAGGGACCCATTTATTTAGTACTCTGGATGTCATCTGTACAAATAAGGCATCGTATAGTACGATCAGTTTAGGAAAATTTGGTAGTCATTGGTACAAAATGGGACCCATTCTTTTTGTACTCTAGACATCGTATGTATGATCAATTCTTAAAAAAAATTTCTCTGTTCTGTTTGTTTACGTGTTCATAAGAGGAAATAACTGAACAAATTGTACAGTATGAAATGGAATTATAAAGTATGATTAGTCTAAAAAATTTCAAATTTTAAACACTCCCCACGTGTGTGCACTTAATTACTTAATTGCAATCACACTCTCTCAGACTCAATAAAAGTGATAAATATATACTACATTTATAGTAAATCCTATTCTAATTCGATTTGAAGTCTTCAATTGTCTGGAGTAAGATTTTCCTGAAATGTTATTACACGCAAACAACAAAAGCAGTATATCCAATATATATTAGAAGAATTTGTAATTAAAATAATAATATTTGGAAACATAAAAAACACACATATTACAATAATCTCAACAATCGAAAAACTAAGTTGGAACAATCTTAACAATCTCCCCCTTTTGATGATGCCAAAATAATTATTGTTTGAGTTAATAATTACAAAAAAAAAAAACAAAACATATAAAAGAACACAACACAAAAACATACTAAACAAAAATAACAAAACACAAACATAAAAAACAACAAATAATAATAAATAATATTTATCACTCCCTTTTTTGTTTTTTGTTTTAAACAATACAACACAAAATGGCAATAAACAAAACACAAACAACAAAAACAACAAACAATAACAAACAATATTTATTACTCCCCCTTTTGACAACAACAAAAAGGCTTAATTTGTGCTAGTGTTGGAAGAATTTGGAAGAAGGCTTTGAAGATCAGGAAGAATTTGGAAGAAGGCTTTGAAGATTTCATGTGCTAGTGTTGGAGATGGATGAAGGTGGCCGGTCATCTAAGGATGACTGGAACACCCAAAACTTGCTTTCTACCGCGAATCCAATTATGTTGGATTCAAAAGGTAGATTCTCCTTCAAACGTATGTCCCCTTTTCGGATTTTGGAATCTCCTCTAGTCATAAAAGAGGGAGGTTTGAATGCAAGACATAAACCTTTGCCGATTTCAGATAAAGGGAAAGGTATTATTTCATCTTTGAATGATAAGCCTAATTCTTTGTCGGCTATCATCACTGGAGCTAATGATAAGGAGGCATCTTCTTCAGGAGGAAGTTTTGCTGAAATTTTGAAGAAGAATACTGATATTAACAAAGATAATATTAATATCATAAATCCTATCACTTCTTCAAAAATGGATAATTCTAATGTGTGGATAAAAAAACCTCACTTTAAAATTAATTCTAGTGGAAAATATGAAGATTTTGGAGATGCAAATGTTGTCAAATTGGACATAGAAAAGGAAATTTCTAATGTTCAACTTTTGAACAAGTCCTTGGTTGTTAAAATCCTTAGGAAAAACTATCCTTTTTCTAAGTGTTCTTTTGAACTAAGAAAGCAATGGTTGAAATATGGGGGATTTCATATTACATTGCTTGGTCTAGATTGGCTCCTTTGTTCTTTCTAGTAGCTTGAAACCATGAATGAAGTTCTTAACGGAGGTCCTTGGTTTGTAGGGGAGTTTGTGGTAGGTTTAGACAAATGGTCTCCTACCTTCTCACCTAATTATTTGGATGGGATTTCATCACCAATTTGGGTTCGTCTTCCTCATTTACCATTACACTGTTGGGATGAATCCAATATCACTAGAATTATTTCTAGAATTGGAACTCCAATTTTATTGGATGGTAACATGTTTAGATTGGGGAGAAGGGAATTTGCTAGAGCTTGCATTCGGGTTAACTTATCGGTGCAAAAAAAAGGAACACCATCAACAAACAAATCGGTGCAATCACAACTCAAGCCCATAGCCACAATATTCTTAGCTAAAATGTACAAAACAATAAAAAAACACCAACAACAATTCAAAAACACCAAAACAAAATAAGGAAAGAAAAAAAGCATAGACATTAAATAATAAGGAAAGCACCAGGAATCAACCACAAAAGGCTTAAGAGGAAAATTAGCCCCCATAAGGCATATGGGCAAGGTCAACACAAAAAACCACCAAACCAGGTGGCCAAGTAAAGCACCCTGGAGTAAATAGGAACCATAACCTGACTGGAAACAAGGAAATAGAGAGGATAGCTAACCATCCAGCGAACATCAAAAACATAGCTGGAAACCCAGGACAACAATGGAAAACTAGAACCTAGAACAAAGCTACAATGATAAAGATATCTGGACAAAACAAAACTAGACCAAGAAGTAGAAATGCAACCCAAATAGAGACTGAGGATCAGGAAATAAACCCCATCATAGGTAAGAAACCGATGAGAATAATAGAGAAGCAGATGCCAGGAACAAAAGAACCATGACCAAAGGCTCCAGCCAACACAAAACATTAAAAGTTTAACTTAGGGCATACCAATTTTATCTAATCTTAAGAGACCTTTTAGCAGAATAGGGATGTTAATACCAGTAAAATCTGTTTAGTAATTTAGGCCACACCTCAATTGGCAAGCCATTTAGCACACACATTTCCTTCCTTGTGAATAAGAGAACAAGAATAGTTCATAAATATAAGTAAGTTCTTAATATTTCTCACCAAATAAAAGAACGTAGAATTACACACCGTGTTCTCAATAGAATTTAAAAATTTAAAACATTAATTAGAATCAACTTCAATTACAATGTTAATTAAATAAAGAGAAATGCATAATCTTAAACCATGGATAATAACCAAAATGATGTCACATTTAACCTCACAATTTTCCAAAGGACTAGCAAATTCAATAATGAAACTACCATAAGAATCCCTTATAACACCACCACAACCCAACCTAGAGCTAGCACCATCCACATTCAGCTTATAAAAGTTATAAGAAGTTTTGGTCTATTAAATAAAACTAGGTTCTTTATAGAGGTGATCAACCTCAACCGAAAGACCTATATAAGAGCAACAAAATAATTTTTTTTAAAGTTCTTGACATAGGGTAACTTAACAGAATAAAGAGCCAAAACCTCATCTTTCACATTTTGGATAGTTATATTATGATTCATACCAACACTATTGAAGAGAGAATTATTCCAAATAAGAGAAGGAATAATATTTCTGATCTGACCTTTGTAATTAATAAACTAAGTATTAAGCGTAGCATTAATAGACATTTTAGCATTGAAGCAATTCAATTTAAAAATATCATCAAAATAAGTCCAAGTTTTAACAGCTAAAGGACCAGAGAGAATAATATGATGCATATTCTCCACATGATAACAATATTGGCATTTGGAAGGTAAGATAAAACCTCTTTTAATTAAGTTATCATCCGTACGGATGAACCTATGTAAAATTCTCCATAAAAAAATAACCATAGTGGAAGGAATAATTTAATGCCAAAGCATAGAAAAATTATTTTTGACCTCATTCTTCAATCTTTAAGCATGCCAAGCATCCTTTAATCTAAAAAAACCATCTCTAGATAAACCACATAAAAGAACACCAACTGAGTTAGTGTTTAGGGGGAGGTTTAATATCTTTTGAATAATAGAGTCTAGCATGACATTCGCAAGTTTTTCATAAACCAAACAATTATCATTAAAATTCACCTTAATAGAAGAAGTGGAGGAGGTGTTAGTAATATAATCAATAGATCGATCCCCAAACCAACAATCCTGCTAAAAGAAAATGTCACCACCACCAAGGCCTCTAGATAAGTACTCAACAACAATAATGAAAAGGGTAGGAGAAATTGGATCACCTTGTCTAAGGCCATGGGAGGATTTAAAAAAACCATTGCTTTTATCATTAACAATGATATAAAAATGAGATCCGTCAATATAGTTTTTAATAAGGTTAATAAAAAAAGAATCAAAATGAAACAACTTCATAATATTATAAAGAAAGTTTCAATCAATGTTATCATAACCTTTAACAATATAAAGTTTCAAAATAATATTTCCACCTCTTACCCTAACTTCAAAATCTTGACAAAATTCTTGGGCCAAAAAAATATTATCCGCAATAACCTGGCCTTTAACAAAACCCATTTGAAAAGGCAAAATAATTTTAGGAAAAAAGGAATTTAAATGATTCATAAGCAGTTTAGAGAGAAACATATTAAAAAGGTAGAAAGAATAATAGGTCTAAAATCAATCCTGTTACTAATAAAGTTGTTCTTGGGAATAAATATAATAAAAGTAGAAGTAAGAAAATAGGAATAATATTACAAGCAAAAAAGTCCAAAATAATAGAATAAAGTTTATTACTAATAATATGTCAGGCTTTCTCAAAGAACTTAGTGGTGAAACCATCCGGTCAGCCATAGTGTCACCTTTCATGCCATGAACAATTTCTTTAACTTCCTCTGAAGAAGCAGGTTTAGAAAATAACTCATTATCATCTTGAGAAATAAGGTTAGGGATAATAGAAGGGTTATTACTATGAGAAGGACTAAAATCTTTATTGAGGCAATTTTGAAAATGTAGAGCCGCAAGATTAGCAATTTCCAAGCCATCCTCAGTAACAGAACCATCATCATGATTAATTTTATTAATATAATTTATGGCACATTTTCTCTTAACTAAAGCATGTAAGTACTTTGTATTATTAACACCTTCAACAAGGTGTTTGGCAGCCACTTTTGTTTCCAATAAGCTTCCTCCTACACTTGTAATTTAAAAAGATGATCTTTTGCATCCCTTAGTAAATTAAAATTATCATTAGAAGGAAACAATTGAAAATTAGTTTAAAAATGTTTACTTTCTCTTTAGCATTCAAAATATTAGAGAAAAGATTTTTAAAAATATTATGATTCCACCAGTTTAAAATTTGTTTAAGCCTTTTCAGCTTAAACCAAAATCTCCTCATGACAAAGAGAGTTATCCAGATGTAAAGGGCCATTCCAATTTTCCTAAATCAAATAAACAAAAGGGTCATGAAGCAACGTCCTATTTTGAAATCTAAATTTAGCATGTGAATTAATATGCCTAGTCAAGGGAGTAATTAATAAGGGAGAATGTTTAGAAAGAGTCCTGCTAAGATGTTAAACAATAATATAATTAAAAGGGTTAAGCCAACAATCATTAAACAAAACCATATCCAAATGTTTCCATAAATGACCATGATTCCAAGTGAATTTATTACTAGAGAAGCCAATATCAATTAAATTATAATCTGTAATCATATTATTAAAATTATTTATAGATTGATAAATAAGAGAAGAACCCCGAATACATTCAGAAGGATTAGAGATAGTGTTAAAATCCCCTCCAACAAGCTAGGGAAAATTACAAATATTATGAAAATTGATGAGTTGCTCCCATAATAATTTCCTGGTATAATGAGAAGAAGCAACATAAACAAAAGAGGCACAACAATGTAAATTTAAAGCTTAAATATCTCAATACAAAACTTGAGTGAAATCACCAATAACATCTATACAAACATGATCCTTCAAAGCACCCAAATCTTATTAGCCACATTAAAAATATCATATTTAAAACCCAAAATTCTAACAGTGCCATGATATGGATATTATGGCTAAATGTTTTTCTAAAGATGATAATAAAACTAGTTACATCAAGTTTCATAGTAGGAGAGGAAGGAAAAATAAAAACATCATTTTATAATCTCCTAGAACCACCCATCCACATAATATTCATTAGCTCATCAGTAAAGGAATCAGTGTGATAATGTTAGTTTAAGGGAAGCTTATTATGATTGATTATACCTACCTACCTCACTTCCAGAGGTAGTTTATCCTCCTCCAAGGAAAAGACATCTTCCTCATTAGTTTTACTACACGATCGACTACAAAAATTACCACCCTTCGCCAAAATGATTTGTCCATCCTTCCGGTCTTTCATAATAGACTGCAAAGGTAAATTATTTAAACAATTATTATTTAATAGCATAAAGTTTATATCAGGCAAGTTTTTATTAAGAGCACAAGTAGTAATAGCAAAAGTTGAAACCATGTTTAGGTTAATAGTAATAACCAACTTTTGCTCATCCACATTTTGATAACCAAAATCTATGCAAGAGATAGAGTTAAGATTTTCTCCCTAAAGATGACTAAACTCATTGACATTAGAGTGCAATGTTTCAATATGAGCCATGGTAAGTTGTATAGATTCCTCAATATTAACTTTCACCTTAGGAACTTCGCCCTCAATCACCTCAAGATTAGGAGTCATAATATCATCAATTGAAGGGACATCATTTCCATGTGCTTGTTTGGTGGATTCTTTTCCTTCCTAAGATGGGGGTGTAACTTATAACACTCATCTACCCCATGACCATATATCTTACAATGAGAGCAAAAAGTAAGCAAATATTTGATATCAACTTTTTGAAAATAATCATTTAATTCCGAGCCAATCCAAATCTCATTAGGATGTTTCTTAGAGATATCCAACTCAATTAAAACATGGGCCACATACGGATGAGTGATAGAAGCTGTAGCTTGGTCAAAGGCCTACAAAAAATAGATGCCAAGCAAATAAGATTTGATAATTAAAAAAAATGAAGTCTAAGATTCAGGAAAGAGATCCACACAGAGGCAATCAGGGATTCCTCATGAACATCAAAGTCTAGTGTCCATCTGAGTACGTAACCTCATATGGCACATTTAATGTAGCAGGGTTGCCTTAAAAAATATGACTATAATCCAGACCGTTACTAAGTTAGATTGCAATATGTCTCCGATCCAACAATCCACTATGAAAAGATCTCAAAAGTTTCATATTAACAAAAAACATACGAATGACATACAAATTATGGAGCTCAAGAAGAAATTTATCAACCAAAGTAAGAGCAAAAGGAGCAGCAAGATGTAAAATAAATGAATCATCAAACATCAAAGCTGGACATCCTTTAAATGAAGTTTGAATGAAATGAAGTTTGGTGGAAGAAGATGAATAACCGGCCAAAACCTCCTTAAAAAGTGAGGCTTTCCATCTGAAAATGAAGCAGTTGCAGGGTGAGATGATGAAGGAGTCATCATCTCCCAAAGCCATTGAAACAGAAGGAGAAACCTCAAAACAAAATGCAAAACCAGTGAAACAAACAAAAGGAAAACAAAACTAAGAGAGAAAATCAAGGGAAGCATGCCAGGAGTGAGAAGAAAGGAGCACATGA
Source organism: Dendrobium catenatum (assembly GCF_001605985.2). Classification (NCBI taxonomy): domain Eukaryota; kingdom Viridiplantae; phylum Streptophyta; class Magnoliopsida; order Asparagales; family Orchidaceae; genus Dendrobium; species Dendrobium catenatum. Next base: position 1,780,400 of record NW_021318723.1, read on the forward strand.
GCTTGAACCCTAGATTACCTCCAAATCATCTAAGAGCATAAGAGCACGAGAGCCGAGCAAATAAATTTTGGAGGAAGCATGCATTTCTTGAGATTATAATGTATTATTAGTTTGACATAATTAAATTTTTGGGGTTTTTGTGAGGCCTTATATTTAAGCTCTCTTAATAGACTTATTTCAAGTCTGTGGCTCTTAGGTTTTATGGAGAGAGAGTTTTGAGAAGAGATCTTGGATAGCTTTAGGAAGGAGAAAGAAGAGTTTGTGTGTGTGGTAGGAGTGTAAGGGTTTTCATGTGGTTGCTTCAAGCAAGCTTCTATCTTATTTTCTCCAAGCATGTTTCTTGGTTTCATGGGTGAATCTGGGAAGAAAATCATCAGTCCAAAGAGGTTGAGGTTATCTGCCTTCACTATGTGTGTGTGAAAGGAGGTGAAGGTTCTCTAACTTCACTAGGAGGGTGAAAAGGAGGTTAAGGTTCTCTAACTTCACCATAAGGGGAAGAAAGAGGTCAAGGTTCTTTGCCGCATCGGGTTGATGAAAAGATTATAAGGGCTTCTCTACCTAACTATCAGGGATAATGGAGAGACACTAAAAATTTAGTGAAATACTTCGAGAGGACTCTAAGGAGTGGATGTAGGTCATTATTTGACAGAACAACTATTAAATTCTAGTGTGTTCTTTCTAAATTTAGTTTTTCTATAATTTACTTTTCTACACTTTAATTTTTTTGGAAATTACATGGTATAAAATTATTTGTTGGATGATATATTCATTTGAGCTATTTATTATCAACATAATTAAAAATTTTGTTTTGTAATTTCTCTTCTATATCGGCTGATAATATTGTTTGTTTTTAAGTTTTTAAAAATGATATTATATATATATATAGTTGTGTGTTTAAAAGCAAGTTTTTTTTAAACTAGTAATTTACCACCTCTTGGTGTGCCTAGAGATAGTTAACCGATGCTTAACATCCGACATCAAACTTTCACAACGATATATAAAACCATTTTAGAGAATAAAATATTCAAACTATATTCAAAGGCAAATAAGTTTTTTTTCCTTCTTTTTTACTTTTGAAAAACTAATGTTTTTTAATTTCAAAATAAAACTTTAACAATATCTTTTCACCCAAATTTTTTTTTATAAAGATAACCCAAAGTAAACCAAAATATATAAAAATAAAATATATAAAAGTAAATAATACACAAATTAGATTTATAATGGTTAAGTCGAAATTGACCTATGTCCACTACCCAAAGGTTTTCCTCTTTAGGTATTGCACTAAGTGATGCACATTTAGATTACAGCTAGACAAAGAAGTATTTCTCCCTTACCATCTGGAGAATGACCTTCATAGACTGAGCAATCTCCCTCTCGCTTCCTAGCCCGATAGAGATATCATCCCCCCTATAGCTCCTTGCTCTAGCAGAGATGCTGTTACATCCTTTAGCTCCTCACTATAGTGGAGTTATCGATCCCTCCTTTAGTTTGTTGCTATGTCAGAGATGTAACTTCCCTTTTCAGCTCCTTTGTATGGTGGAGAAGTCGTCGCTTATTTTGCCTCCTAACCCAATAGAGATGCATCTCCCAAGCCTCCCTAGATAATAAGTCTTTCACCCAAATACTTTTATTTTTATAGATTTTCTCTAAGATATTTACAAAACACAATATGAGGACCTAAGGTGCATTCTAATTGGAGCACCTAAGTGAATCTCCTCATACCCTTGACTCCCTTAGGTTAAAATCTTCCTCAACCTCACCTCCTTTCTCTCTTTTATGATGAAGACACTCTCCAAAGCTCTCTCTCACTGAAAAAAAAACTCTAATACTCAATCTCTTACCTCTTCTCTTATGAAAAAGTATAGTGGACTATTAAAATTAGAATACATGGTCATTGTGTGTCGGATTGCTTTATTTTACATCTGCATTTATGAAAGCAAAAGGAGAAATCCAAAGTTTCCAGGGGGGGATACCGTCATAAATGATCTGAAAAAAAAAAATTGCAAAATAATGAGTAGGCTTTTATGGAACCTCAACTTTTGGAGAATGTTCAAAATATCCATAATGATGTTGAAAATTTTAATGATGTTGGAATGATTGAGCCTTACAATTTATCTAATGTGCAGGGAGTTATTTAAGAAGCTCCTCAAAGCATTTCTACAAATCAGAATAGAGATTTTAAAGATGGGGAATTTATGAATGAACAAATGTTAGCTATAGTTATGCCTAATATTCTTAACAAAAATCTCTCAGTATTGGCTACTCGTGCTGAAAATAAGGAATGCACTAACTTTCCACCTACTCCTTTAATGAATGTGCAGGATAATTAGTTAGAGGGAAGTATGGAAGAAGGTGAATTTTTTTCAAGTTCCAATCCTATAGAAGGAGTTGACTCGGGAAATAAGATTGTGCCTTCAAACAATGGTAAATATTTGACTTGTATTGGTAACTCTATTTGTTCTCATAATTGTGTATAATTGGTGAATAGTAATGATGAATTTGACAATGCTAAATATCTATCTCATATGCAAGATTTTAATTTAGTTTCAAATAAAAGTAATAAGAAATCAAAAAATCATTGTGCTCAATCACCTAGAAGTACCTGCTCTCAAACTTTTAATAAAATGCTTATTAATGATTAAGTCAATTATTTGGAATTTTAGGGGCATTGGGTGCCCCTCCTCTCGAATTTGAGTTAGGATATTATGTCAAATTCATAATATTTTCTTCATTGTTATTATTGAACCTCTTAATTCGGTTTATAAGTTGAATGAAACTACTACTTTGCTTGGTTTCAAACATAGTTGAGCAATGTGTCTAATAAAATTTGTATTCTTTGGAATTGATCCTATTACTATTGATGTTGTTGGAGACTTTACTCAAGTTTTGCATTGTAAAAGTAAATGCATGAATTTTGCTTTTTATGCATCCTTTATTGATACATCTTCATCACGTTTAATTATAAAAAAATATTTGGAAGAAACTTTCTAATTTTTGTGGTCTTGTGGATTCTCTTTGGCTTGTTGGTGGTGTCTTTAATTCCATCTGTAATTTTAGTGAGAGGCTTAGTGGTTGCCCTTTGAACTACTAGATTATGGATGATTTTAATAATAAGATTATGGATTGTAAGCTAGTTGATATAGGTTATTCTAGAAGTTCCAACACTTGGAATCATGGTAACATGTGGCAAAGGCTTGATAGAGTGTTTTTTAATGAGTTATGGATTAATGCTTATAATAATACTTTTATTGAACATCATAGTAAACTTTTTCTGATCACTCTCCCCTCTTGGTTGGTACTATGTCTAGGAATACTAATTATATATCATCTTTTAGATTATAAAACATTTGGCTTTTTAATAATAGTTTTTTTTTATTTAGTTAATGAAAATTTGGAAGCTTTCCTTCACCCTAATAATTCTAATGAAGGGATGGCTAGATTTTGGCTTAAGCTTAAAAGACTTGAATTTAAAATCAATTGGTGGAATAGGACTATTTTTAAAAATATATTTGCTAATATTCTAGTTTGAGGAGAATGTTAATTCTCTTGAAATTACTTATCAAACTAATCTTTATTTGGATAACACTAAGGATTTATAAGAAGTTAAAAATTCCCTTTTTCTGCTCAAAGATCAGGAAGAGATTTTTTGGAGACAAAATTTGCTTCTAAACACCTACTTGAAGGATACAAGAATAACAAGTATTTTCATTCTTTGGTTAAGAATAATAAATCTAAAAGTTTTATCAATAAAATAATTGATTTTGAAGGTAACCATATTAAGGGAGAGGAGAATTTTGCCAAGTCTATTGTGGATTATTTAACTAAGTTATTTGATAAAAACTTTGAACTTGAAAGAATTGAACATCCTGAGCTTATTTCTTGTCGCATCACTAATGTGGAAAATAAATTTCTTACCATGGTTCCCTCTTTGGATGATCTTTAGAAGATTGTTTTTTTTTTATATATATATAATTGTTGATTCTGTTGCTGGCCCTGATGGCTTTATAATGATTTTTTTTAAAAAAATTTGGCATATGATTTGTGATTTGTATGGTGCTTTATTAGACTTTCTTAATGGTTCTCCCTTAAGTTCTTTTCTAGTACATCTATTGTGCTTATCCCCAAAAAGGCTTCTACCATTAAGTGGGATGATTTTTTCTATATTAGTATTTGTTCTTTTTTTAGTAAACTTATATCTAAAATTTTTATGGATTGCCTTCCTCCTATTCTTGATAAAATAATCTTTAAAAATCAAACGGGGTTTGTTAAAGGTAGATCTACCTCTGATAATATTTTCTTGGCTCAAGAACTAGTTTACGGTATTTGATCTCAAAGTTAGAGGTTGGAACATTGCTTTCAAATTAGATATTGCTAAAGCCTATGACAATATCAATTGGATTTTTTTGTAAACTATTTCATAGCTTTTTGGCATTATCTCCATTTTCATTTCTTTGATTATGAATTGAATAGAGAACTCTTATTTTTATTATTATCAAAGGCAAATGTATGGGTTTTTTTTAGGTCTTCTCATGGCATTAGATAAGGGGACCCTATCTCTCCTATTTTGTTCATTATAACAGCTGAATATCTCTTTAGAGGTCTCACTAACCTATATGAAAACCATAATAATCTTTATTAATAAAACCTTCGGTGGTTTTCTTATTTCCCACCTATGTTTTGTTGATGATGTTATTATATTCTCTAATGGTTCTATTAATAAAGTGAGAATTATGATAAAAATTTTAAACAAATTTGAGAAAATTAGTGCTATTAATCTTAACAAAATAAATCTTTCTTTATTACCCCATCTAAAATGTTTGTTGATTATATCAATGCTATTAAAATGGTTTCTGGTATCCATTATGCTTCTCTTCCTCTTAAGTTCCTAGGTGTTCTATTTTTTGAAGGTTGTAAATTATCTTTTCTTTTTGATGATCTCATTTCTTTGGTTCAGAATAAACTTAATTCTTAGGAATTTAACTTTCTTAGCTCTGCTTGTAGATTAGTATTAATTAAGAGTGTTCTTTGTTCCTTATCTATATATCTTTTTCAAACAAAATCCTATTGTGGAGGCATGCAATAGGTTGGAAAAAATCTATAATATGTTTTTTTGGAAAGGTAAAAATAGTAATTCTAAAATTATCTAGTGTTCTTGGTTAAAATGTTGTGGTGTTCTTAAGGAAGGTGCTTTACGGTGCAAAAGTATGAGGGATTTAGCCCAAGTTTTTTCTTTCAAGATTTGGTTCAATTTTTGATAAAATAGGAGTTTTTGGTCCAATTTCATGATGTTTAAGTATTGTTTTGATACTCATCCTACCATGGATAATTATAAGCAGGGTAACTCCAGAGTTTGAAAGAGACTATGTGCTATAAAATCGTAGGCTGGGCCTTATATTCTTTGGGGTCTTGGTAGTGCTAATTTATTTTTTTGGCAAGATAAATGGTTGGATCAAACTTTTGTGGATCATATGCTTAATATTGTCTCTAATTTGACTATCAAAGTTAATTATTTTGTCTGTAATAATAACTTGGATTATAACAAATTATTTGAGGTTATTCCTAAAACCATTTTTCATAAGATTTTACAAATTCCTCTTAATTTAGTAGATGAGGATATTTTATTATGTAATATGGCGAACAATGATGATTTTAGCTTCAAGGAGGCTTGGCATGCTTTTAGAGTTAAGCACATTTCCAAATAATACTTATTACATGTTATGGTAGAAAAGTATTCCCTCTTTTATTGCTATTTTTATTTGGCATCTTATGAATAATTATGTGCCTACGGATGATAATTTAGTTAAAAGTGGTTTTAGTATGGATACTAAGTGCCAATGTTGCTACCATGTGGAAAACTTAGATCATGTATTCATTTTGGGTCCCACTACTGCTAAAATTTGGTTCTATTTTGAAGATATCTTTAAAGTTAATAATTTCAATGGTAATATGACTATTGGGGCGATGATTAACAAATGGTTTTTGAAGTCTAAATGTCATATTACTCATCTCATTTCTTCTTTTATTTTATGGCACCTTTGGCCTGCTAAGAATAACTCCATTTTTACTAATTTGCCAACGAAGGTTGATCAGATTATTTAGAGCATTAATTAGAAGGTTACTAGATTGTTTAATGCCCATATGTTAAATTTTAAGATTTTTAAAGGTTTTTTCCTTTGTTGCCAAGGTTTTGGTCATTGTTTTACTTGTTAATGTTAACATTAATGTTCCTAAATTGGTGTATTGACTAAAACCTCCTATTAATTTGTACAAGCTTAATTGTGATGGGTCGGTGAAGTAGTGCTCTTATGGGTGTGGTGGTATTATTAGAGACTCTAATGGTAACTTTATCATTTCTTATGCCACTCCACTTTCTATTTGTTCTGTTATATTTGTTGAACTATCAGCTATCTTTTATGGTTTGAAATTATGTTTATCCCTTGGTATTAGTAACATTTGGATTGAACTGGATGCTCTTCATATGATTTATTACCTTAAAGATAGATTTGATAAAGTCTGTAGTCCTAATTTATTCTATTTAATTAGGGATATTAAATAGATGTTTCTTTCATTTCATGTAAAGATTACTCATATTCATAGGGAAGGTAACTCTTGTGCTGATTGGTTTGCAAATATGGGTTCCAATTTACAATGTAATACTGATTTTACTTATGGTGATTTGCTGACTGCTATTAAAGGCCTCATTCATTTGGAAAAATTAGGTTTGCCATATGTTAGAGGTTAAGTGGATGTGCCACATGGTGGCTTCTCTTTCTATGGTTGACTCAAATTATGCGACTGTTGTTCCTTTGGTTTTTGGTTTTCTCGATTTATGATTACCTATGCCAGGTTTATGTTTCCTGTAGGCTACTTATTTTTTTAGATAAGGTTTTTCATCATTACTAAGTTTGGCTTAATTGCTCCTAATTCAGGCTACTTGTTGCTTTGTTTTTCTTATTCTATTCCTTTTGGTGGGGTGTTGTGTATAGTCACTACTAGCCTTTTAGTTCTTTTGTCTAGGTGGTGTTTTTTGCTTAATCGTATTTGGGACCAGCTGGATGCGTCCTCTCCACGCATCCTATTTTGTTTTGGATGGATGTTTGAGCAGTTTTTTGTCCTGCATGAGGGCTTTCCTTTTGGAGGTCTGTTGGCTTGTTTCTGGGTTGGGATTGTTCACCTTCGGTGCAATATTCATTATAATTTCCATGCTGTTGATAATCCTTTTGGTAAACATATGGTTTTTAACGCCTACTACAATTTAGTGAGGGGTGATTTAAGATTGTATACCCATTCTTTAGTTTTTGGTAGTTCTGATGCCAATGGCTGCTCGTTTATATATTTTGTTGGCCTTAGTGGTTTCAATCAGTTTGCCGTAGGAATGCTAATGTGCACCTTATTTTTATCGGCTGGAATATTGCTACCTACTACTCCTATTCTTGGGTGGACTATTTTGGTTGCTCTTTTGTTTCCATAAATGTTCATAATTATTTCAATCAGATAAATTTGGGCATCCTATCTTTTATATGTGCAGGGAATTACAATAAGAGCTATGGTAACGTTTTTAATAGGTTTGATTTTGGGTTTTCTTTATTTTATTTTATTACTAGTTTTTTGCAAAGAATCCTTTTGTGCAGTATTGTTGGTTCTTGAATTTTTGAGTGAAGAAATTGAGCTTAAAGAGTATCCTTTTTTCTTCATTTAAGTTTGGGTGATGGCTACCTGCCAACCTATTTCCTTAGGTAGTTTTATATCTGGTAGTAGGGAACTTGAGCTCATAGGTTTTTTTTTTTTTTGTTTATTATTGTAGCTCTTATGAGTATTAGAGAGCTAAAGGTCTCTTTAAGTACTTTGTACTTCTTTTTTAATAAATGCGTAGGCCCCTCTGTGGGTTTCCCTTAAAAAAATAGTGGGCTATTAAAATTAAAATACTAATTTTTAAATTAATTGCTCTAATCTTGCAAAACGATACTAATATCATACTATCCAATTAGTTCAATTCCCATATCTAATTACAATCATACAATATAATTAGTTTTATCAAACTATAGATCATCCAAGATCAACTAAGGTTCATCTTGCAAGCTCTTTATTAGTCGGCCTGTTTAATGGTGATCATATAATATGATAATTATTTAAGATATTATTCTAATTTTATTTTTTAATCCTAGAGATTAAATTAAATAATTTTAATTATCATTTATATATTACGAAATGGTTTATACATAATGATCAACTCAAACTTTGATTTTACCTAATTTAAGTAACAAGGATTTGGTGGTGGGGTTTCTCAAAATAGCTCATAATCCTAAATGATTGGTGGTCATACATCAAGATTAGTTATAACTCAATTTAATTAAATATTTTAATTAGTTTCTATTTGAATTGATCATAAAATATGATGTAGATCATACATTTTAATTAGTAAAAAAATTTAAGTGTTTAATTTATCTCCCCCCTTGTGAGTGTGTGCTTAGTTACTTAGCCAACATACACCTAACACATAAAATGATTTAAGAAAATTAAAAGTATCGACACTATTGAACATAGACTCACTTAGATCCTAAAGCTACACTATCTTGAGTCTTGATTCTTTAATTCTGCTTGGTGTATATTATACCAAAAATGATTTGTGACACACAAGAAAACATGTATTTTATAAAGCATGAATAAGTAACTGATCATCCAAGAATATTTATAATTATCAAGACACAAAATCAGGCTCCTGGATTATAATACTATAGGTTATTAATTTACTGCAAATACATCTTGATGTTGAATAAAAAAAAATTATGAATGTGTTTGATTTATTCTACTAATTGAAGTTATATAGATTTTTAATAGTCTCTGTAATTTTTATAAAATTTGAAAAAACCCCAAAACTTTGATCTTTGGCTTTGTTTGTCACAAGTCAACATGATATGACATGTTTTATTTATGGGTCATGAAAGCTCAAGTGAGGTGGTTAAACCATGTTGAACTTCCCGAAGAACACCAAGAGGGAGGGGGATGAATTGGTTATTAAAAAAAAAATTCTCAACAAAGTGTTTTTTATTATTTAAACCAATCATAAACACAAGTGGAAAAACTTAATAAAAATAATGAAATTTTGTTCTTTTTGGTTCGTGACAAAATAAATATTATTTTAAAAAAAAAAATTTCTATCAAAAATCAAACCAAACAAAGATTAATAATCAAAACACAGATTTGTAGGATTAATAAAAGTGCAAGAAATTAAAATATAGGAAAAATAAAATGCAAAAAGTAAAGTAGAACAAGTACACGAGATTTTATAATAGTTTGGTCTAAACTTGACATACGTCCACTCCCCAGAGTCCTCATCTCAAGTGTTGACCTAATTTTTGTATGAGTTCATTAGGATCTTTTCAACCTTTAATTAATTTCCAATCCAAACTTCAATATAGATTTCTATCTAGACTTCAATCCAGATTTTAGTCTAGACTTCAATCAAGACCTCAATTTAATCTTCAATCTAGACTTCAATCAACCTTCAACCCAGTATTCAATCAAGCTTCAATCATATCCAATAATAAATAATCATTCATTTGATTGTGATTGATGTGGATAATTTAAATTGAATCAGTCAAACCTGAAGTCTAATTCAAATCTAGAAATTTAGATTAAAATATAGGGTTAATGGGACCCTTTCCTAAAATCCCTTTTAGTGATTTTTTCAATTACTTGAAAACCGATTCAAATGACCTCTAATTCATGATCTAACAATTAGATATTTATTAAGCATATCCCTATGGTCAAACCTCCAAATTTAAGTTCAGTCTGATACGCACTTGCTCCATAAACTTAATTGAAGTCTAAAGGCTACAAAATATTTAAATATTTACAGCCTATGCCACTAGACCTTCCACATTGTAGAATTTGACATTAGAACCTTTCCAAAAACCATTGAATTTACCCGTATCTTTTTTTATGATTTGTTGAATATTAAACTGCATTTTGGTTGACCCAATTTGACCCATAGTTAACTCAGGATCAAAATGACCAAAAAGAATTTTAAGTGCAAACTTTGAACTTTTCCCTAAATCTCAACTCATCTCAACTATATCAAACCTTGAAACCACTACTAATGTTTCCTAAATATTATTAGGAATATATTGGGCTCAAACCCAACTTTGGATTGACCAAGTCAACTATGGTTTACTAAAGTATCCTTTAACCATTTAGACATGAAATTCAACACAAATGGTATTCTCACCACTTAAGAACACTCCCATTGAGTTTATATAATCAATCCAAAATCAATGAACTCAACTCTTAACCTTAAGTCAACTTGGTTGACCAAGTCAACAAAGTTTTACCAAACTATATAGACACCTCAATCCATTTCAAACCCTTTAATAATCTCATGATCAAGCATGAGTATATGGAAGTTTTCATTATGTACTCCTGCAGGTCAGAAGGTGGCGGGGGAAGGAGGGGGACACTGGGTAGGACCTTTAGTAGCAAATTCCTCATATAGATAGAGATGCCTATCAAAAAGGTACTTCGTAGGCTTTGGAATCGAGGTCTCATTAACCGAAGAAGACCCAGGCCAATCCACATGGCCTCTTTAGCGAACATAAATGATGGAGATATAGTAAATTGGTCTAAGGCTTCGCCAAACAAATTCAAACCTATAAAATGATCCATTAGGCCTCTAAGAGATTCCATTTGAAGGCCCAAACCTTGGGTCTACTTAAGTTAGACTTATGGCTTGACCCAAGTGTCCAAAGAGGCTTATACTTGAGCCATTCTTCAATGAAGGATTCACCAGGCTAGATTAACAGCTCTATTTAGTTGCTCTAGGTCTAATGCATCCACCCCAATCAACCTAGCCCTTGGTGTTACTTCGGTCAAGACTTAGGCTATCCCAAAGTGGTGAAAATCACCTTTACTTGAGCTCATTTACCAACAGACCAAATTAAACTCAATTACCACTTGCATTAGGTAGCCCTTTACCCATTATATCTCCTTTATCAAACCCATGACCTGGTCTGACCTGGGTTTCTCTCAAATCAACCTAAACCATACTTATTTTTATTAACCTGAGTCATCCTAGTGAATTGGGCTCTTTATGCCCAATTGATTTCACATTTGAACTCACCCAACCTTAAGTAAACTTTCCATCTCACCCTGACTCAAACTGTGGCCGGTGATAACTGGAGAAAATGGGAATGGAGCTTTGGTTGTCCTCTTCTTATTTGAGCTAAGGCCAAAGGCTTTTTAGGTTGAGACCATCTCTTTTAGCCTCAAAGATCTAACAGTTGTCCCCTCTAGTTGGTGACCATCCAGAGCCTCTCAGGTGCCATCCTGACCATCCGTCCCCATGAATGAGGCTCGATTAAGGAACATCAACCCATTCAACCTCATTAGCATTTAGAAATTCAAAATTCTTCCCCAGAGCAGCTTGAGCCATTCCCAAGCTTTTCCCACTCAATAGCTTCCCTCCAAAGGTCTATTTGAGCCAACTCTGACAATCTTTTTCTTCCTCCTGCTTGAACTGGTACTTCCAACAATCCTTTAGCCATGATGTCCAAAGGTGAAGTGCTTGACATCATCCCCTCAAGCTTCTTGATATAAGAGTTGGTTGGTTAGAGCTTTCTTAAAGGTATAAACTTAATCACGAGTTCCCTAGATAATTAGTCCAGTCAAGTGTGAAGGAAACTTTCAATCCAATGAACCTTCACCGTTCAATTAAAAACTTCCATTTTCCCGATCCTCTCTATGAAATTTGATAGAGTTTCATCGACACGATCTCTCAGATCATACCAGAAAATTCCTACGGTTATGGAGATGTGCAGGATGTTTAAGTAGCAATAAAAGCCATTTATTTCAATCAACTGCTCCAATTAAATCCTATAGTTTTGGGCCATTTTGAACCATGCTATTAGTAATGCTATATTTACACAATCAGTCACAATGAATGGATGATAAATCAGGTGGTGCCAGCATGGAAAGCATCAACTAACTGTGTAATTCCAGGTTTAATATTTCTTTAAATTAGAGGAAATTTTAAAAAAAAATCATAATTTCATATACTCTTGACCAAATTAGGTGATCTTAGGCTCATTGAAAAGGTCTTGAGAAGACCTATCAAAGACCTATGGTATTAGGCTATGATTTTGCATTAAATTTAGTTAATTATAGTAACTGTTAAAGGGGTACTATTATGATTTTACTTAGGATTGAACTCACCATGGCTTAAGACTTTGGGGAATCAATTTTGGGCATATCTTTGACATGTCCAAAATTTCCCCCCTATGTTTGAATTGATTATGGGAACTTTTCAATTAATTGGAATTCAAGGGTCAATTATGATATTTCACTATATTTAAATTAAATTTTTTTTTGAAAATTTTATGATATTTAACTAAGACCAAAAAAAAGTACAAGAGAGTTCAAACTAGTAAAAATAAAAATCACCTATAGGTGGGAAAAATAACCTGACATAGACAGTCAAACAAATAACTAACAAAAAGGAAAAGAACAAAGAAAATAGAAACCCCTCACTTGATAATATGAGGTCCCCCATGGAGGGAGAAGACCTAAACCTCCTGTATTACTTTCTTCATCTTTTGTGGGGTAGTAGTAACAAGCCCCAACTGCTGCAGTTCTTTTTGTAAGAGAGCCTGAGAGAACCTTGGTCCCTCTACTTGGAGAGATTCAATCTTGTATGAGAGACTTCTATTGAGAATTATGAGCTGTGAAGATGATATGAATTGGTATAGGCACATTGGACGTTGGAATGGGGAACCTCTTTTCATGATCATGGCCTCTAAAAGGTGCATCAGGGAGTTGGGCTTTCTGTTTGGGCACTCTCCTTATAGTGACAATGTTCCAAGTTCCTAATTAGTCCATATTAGAAGAAGGTTATTGAGTAGACATAGGAATGGCATTATTTTGCCCTTCCATAATAGAAGATGGAAGAGTGCTGTCAATATGGCTATCAGGCTGCAGCTTTGCCTCTCGAGGACAGGACTCCACTTTATGGCTAATAAAGCTACAATTGAAACCTAAATTTGAAAGGATATCATACTCCACTTTTTGAAAAAGCTGCCATTTAGAACTATGATCCATAATCATGGGGAGAGTTTCTATGTTAAAATAATGCTGACACAAACTCTAGCATATGAACTCTGACCCCAAGTGGCTGATTGCTCATCCATCCAAAGAGATTCACCAATCATAGCAATACATGCATTATTGTAAGGATACTAATACATTAGAGGAAGCCATAGAAATTAGACCCAAATTGGTGAGGCAATCCCCTCATATCATCAAGAGAGATGGAACTTGACCACCTATCTAGGCCAATAATGCTTCCAGCCACAATCCAAGGACTTCCCCCTAGAATGATATCACGAGTTTCAAGGCTTTGAAAAATACAAATAAAATAATTTGGAGCGATGGTGATCAACTGGAACTCCCCAACATGTGACCATCTCCTTGAAAGTTCATTATGAAGTCAAGAAAGGAGATTCACATGCTTAGAAGTTTTCCAACTAGAGTACATTCCAATTTATAATATTTTCTAAAACTTTGTCAAGGTTAAGGCTCATGTAAATGCCATTCTCCTCAAACACCTCTTCTTTAAGAAACCTTGTCCAAAAGCATATAAGATGGCTTCTTCCAACTAAAATGGCTTGGACTTCTATCATTAAACACATGAGATATTGGGGAATTTTGTTTAGTAAATTGAGGCTAACATTTTTCAACAATAACCCCCAAGGTAACAAAATTTTCATTAGAGACATTTCCACAAACATCTGATGTGTAATGTGTTGTACAAATGGGATAATGAGATGAGGAATTTGGATTCAATATACACCTGTAGGAAATAGCCAAGCTCCCCTCCAAAATATTCATACCAATCATAAAATCATTTCCATAAGCAACATTCAAATATTGACAAATGGACACAAGGCGATCATCCTCATGAAGGGTATCCAAATGATAAGCTCTAACCTACAATAATGGAATGTAAACTGGCCTGGCCTTGCATATGGAGACTTCCCAAAATTAAGGAATGGAGAAATCAATCATGGCACAACTGAGGAACAGACTTACCAGACATTTTAAAGCTTCCAACTAAAGCTCAATCCCCCCTTGCAATACATTCAGGCTCCAAAGAATAGTTATGAAGTTGGTCATCATCCAGCTGCTTGAGATCCACAACATCTGAAACAAAAAAAATCAACCGACCAAAGCCATTTGTTCAACCTCTAGAACCTGGTCACATGTAATCAAATCCTTTTCTTCCAATACCTTCTAATAGTTGCCATGCTTTGAATCTTTCTTACAACCTCTATGAGAGCCAGTTTTCCATGTTTTCCCTCCAGGATCGTCAAGGACGAAGTTGAATCGTCCTGGGACGATCGGTACAGGTTTGTACAGAATTTCTGGCTGGGAGGTTCGTCCCAGGACGAAGTAGGGTTCGTCTGGATGAAATTTGTCCAGAGAGCAAGCCGTCCAGGGACGATTACTGTTCGCGTCTGAACGAAATTTGTCCAGTGGGCAAATCATCCCGGGACGATTTTGGATCGTCCCGGGATGATTTTGGATCGTAACGTACGATCTGCATGGATATATATGAGTTTGAGATCTTTAGAAGAGAAAAAAAAGCTCAGGAGAGAGAAAAGCGAAGGAAAAAAAGGAGAAAACTGATGTTTTGGCGACTTCGGTCCGTTTTCGTCCGTCGCTCTAGTTGGAAAAGTTGACCGACTCGAGGTAAGGCACATTCCACCTTTCTCAATTTTCAGAAATAAAAATTTTGACGACTTTTCTGTCTCGGATTTTATTTTTGTTAGCGAATATTTGGTTTCGTTTCGCATTGATGAACTTTTTACCGCGTAGCTTTATTATGTTTCTGAGGGGATATTTGTGCACGTTTTGAGTTTTTTCTTGATGATTTTCACCTGTTATTTTAAATTCTGCGGTGTTTTAATTGCATAATGAATGATCAAGATGTAGAAAAATGTTGCTTCAGCACAATGAAAATCTTACAATGCTGTTTTGTATTATCTGTGGAAATTTGGTAAATTTATGAATCTGTGAATTCTGTGTAAATTCCGTATACTGCCATTATGTAGCTAACAATTTTTCTGACGTAATCTGATTTTCTGATTTGAATATTTTGATGTGCTGTGATATCAGAAGGGAGTTATAAGGGGTTGGAATCCTTTGTGATTTCGTTGTCTTGGTCAGGGAAATCTAAAAACAAATTCTGTTCTGAAAATTCTGTATATCTATTCCGTTCTGGTGCTATAAGCACAAAGGGAGACATAAAGGGCCAGAATCCGTTGAAATTCTGTCTGTGTCAGGGAAGGGAGGCATAAGGGGCCAAAATCTGTTGAGATTCTATCAGGATCCGGAAATCTGATATGTATTAGCTGATATGTGAAATGTGATTTTGTCTGATTTGAAATCTGTTATGTACGATTCTGTCTGTTCTGTGAAATCTGACTTGAATATTCTGTTATATGAAGTGAATTCATTTTTCTGTATCAGTGGTTTGATTTCTGTTTGATCAAGTATCTGTATTATATTGCTTATGCGATTTCTGTACGATTATCTGAATTCTGTACGGCTTTTTGAATAACTGCTTCTGATGTATTTTCTAAAAGTGTATTTCTAGAGATTTTGATTGGCTGGTGTAGTCTTGCTGAGCTGTTAGCTCATTCTTGTTATCTGCGTGGTTTTCAGGTTCTGAGAAGAAGAAGGAAATCTTGGACTAGCAGTTTCGTGTCTGATCAGTTGTTAGGTATTTTGTACTTCTGATTTTTGTACAATCATGGCTTTTCTATTCTATTCTGTTCTTTCAGTCTGTAGCCATGCATTGTAATGTACATGATTATTTTGAGGACTGAATGAAGAATATAGATGAACTGTTCTGAAATTTGGATGTTATAGTAGCTCTGTGTTTTATGTTCTGTATGTCTGAAATTTGGAAGAAAGTCTGAAGCAAATTCGAAAGCTAGATCTTGGATTCATCAGTCGCGACCCGACGCGATGGCATTCATTCCGGTCGGGTTGGGTCGTGACAAATTAAAGTGGTATTAGAGCAATGGTTTTGGAATTTGGATTGTAAGACAGAGCTATATGAATAGATCTGTAAGTCTATCGGGATAGTTCTGGTTTGTCTGGATTTTCATTATTTTTGTTTTATGCATGTGCATAGTTGTATTTTGTTTACTTATGGATCTGCCAGACCCAGATATGACTAATGGGCAGAGTGCTAGTCAGGCAGCTCCTGTGAATAGTTCTGCCCCAGTGGTTGGTTATGATACAGTTTCGTAGTTTGCTACGTTGGTTGCTTAGATGATGAGCAAGACGCAGAATAGAGTATCTGTTGTTCGACCTGAAGATGTAGATAGACATCTACAATGTTTCTGAGATTGAAGCCTCTGAGGTTTGAGGGGCCCAGAGCAGCTGAGGAATGGTTGAGAAGATTGGAAAAGATATTTGACGGTATGCAATGTCCTCCGAACATAAAAGTGCCGTTAGCAGTTTTTTTGTTAGATGGTGAGGCAGAACGCTGGTGGATGGGCCAGCAGGAGGAGAAATTCCAAGGTAAACTGAACTCTCTGATTACTTGAGAAGAATTTTCTGAAGTATTTCGATCGTGGTTTGTACCTCCTTCTGCAAGACAGTAAATGCAGGAGACTTTTCTGAGGTTGGATCAGGGATGCAGGACGGTTATGCAGTATGAGGCAGAGTTTACTGCTTTGGCACGATATGCTCCACAGTTGGTGAGTACTTCTGCTGAGAAGTGCTATAGATTTTGAGGAGACTACGAGATAGTTTGAGATAGCCCCTGGTACTATTTCACATTTCTGATTTCTCTAAGCTTGTGGAGAGAGCTCGACTGATAGAGAACGATCTGATAGCTACTCAGCAGCGGTGGACTGCTAGTAGGAAAAGGTTCAGTGGCGATGCTTCTAGCAGTGGTTTTTCTGGAAAGAAGATATTTGTTTCTGGAGACTCCAGGAGGAGTGGGCAGTTAGGATCCACTACAGTTTTCGGTAGTGGCAGTACTGTCAGTTTTGGTTCAGTCAGTGGGGCACCTGTGTGCCAAACTTGTGGACGACGACATTTTGGCCAGTACTACAGGACGATTGGTCAGTGTTTCAGATGTGATCAGCCAGGACATCGGATTGCAGAATGTCCACAAGCTGGATTTGATCGACGAGCTGAGTCCAGATCTGATAGTTTTGATAGACCAGGAAGGCCGAGGAATGCTCCTCTACATACTATTTTTAAGGGATCCTCTGGTAGAGCTGGTGGATCAGGTTCTATGGCGAGGAAACCCCCTAATGGTACTCAGAGGGAGCCTAGTAGTTCCGTGGCTTCAGCTCCAGTTCAGCCACGTGTATACAGTTTGAATCAGCAAGAGGCTTGAGATGCTCCGGATGTTGTGACAGGTACGGTTTATATTTTTGAACATCCCTATTATGTTTTGTTTGATTCTGGAGCCAGTCATTCGTTCCTTTCAGAGCGTTGTTTTAATGTTCTACATCTGGATTTTGTGACGTTGCCTGTTTCTCTTTCTATTCTTTTGCCGGTTGGAAATAATTTGATTTCCCGTAAATTTTGTTTATGTGAGATTGCTATTTCTGGCAAGAAGTGGAAGTCGAGTTTGATTTTATTGCCGATTTCTTCGTATGACGTGATTTTGGGTATGGATTGACTGAGTCTATATGAGGCTCAGATTGACTGTTTGAAGAAACATGTTAGCTTGTTTATGAATGGTGAAAGATGTGTATTTCAAGGGATAAGAGGAGTTTTATCCTGTTTGATTTCTGTGTTGGAAGTCAGGAGAATGTGGAAAAAGGGTTGTACGGTATTTTTTGCTTCAGTATGGGATATGAATAGAGATGTGAGTTCTGTTTCTGATATCCTGGTTGTACGAGAGTTTTTCGATATATTTCCTAAGGAGTTGGTTGGTTTACCTCCGAATAGAGATGTTGAGTTCTGTATTGATGTTTTTTTGGGTACAACTCCAATATCTAAAGCTCCGTACAAGATGGCACCAAAAGAACTTTCAGAGTTGAAAGTTCAGCTCTAGGAGTTGGTGGATAGAGGATTTGTCCGTCCTAGTGTTTTTCCTTGGGGAGCACCTATTTTGTTTGTGAAAAAGAAGGACGTGACAATGCGTATGTATGTTGATTACAGAGATCTAAATAAAGTTACAATCAAGAACAAGTATCCGTTGTCATGAATTGATGATTTGTTTGATCAACTTGCTGGATCTTCTGTATTCACAAAGATTGATTTGAGATCTGAATATTATCAGGTGAAGGAAGATGATGTAATGAAGATAGCTTTCAGTACTCTATACGAGCATTACGAGTTTTTGGTTATGCCTTTTAGGGTAACCAATGCACCTGCTATTTTTATGGATCTGATGAATAGAGTGTTCAAGGATTACCTAGATCAGTTTTTGATCGTCTTTATAGATGATATTTTAGCATATTCTGCTTCTAAGGAAGATCATGCCAGATATTTGAGGAGTGTGTTGGAGACTTTGAGACATCATCAATTGTATGCTAAATTCTCCAAGCGCGAATTATGGATGAAGAGCATTTCTTTTCTGGGTCACGTGGTGAGCGGTGAAGGTATATCTGTTGATCCCCAAAAAATTCAAGCTGTTTCTCATTGGCCAAGGCCTACTACGGTATTTGAGATACGTAGTTTCTTGGGCATGTCCGGATATTATAGGAAGTTTGTGAATGGATTTTCTCAGATTTCTACACCTCTGACAAGACTGACTCAGAAGTCAGTAGCTTTTGTTTAGACACTGAAGTGTGAAGCTAATTTTCAGAAGTTGAAAGATTGTTTGACTTCAACTCCAGTGTTAACACTTCTGTCAGGAACGGAAGGATTTCAGGTATTCAGTGATGCTTCACTAAAAGGTTTGGGCTGTGTTCTGATGCAGCACGGTCAGGTAATTGCTTATGCTTCAAGACAGTTGAAACCACATGAAAAGAATTATCCGACACATGATTTGGAATTGGCTGCTGTTGTATTTACTTTGAAGATTTGGCATCACTACTTGTATGGCGTCAGGTGTGAGATCTTCACGGATTATAAGAGTTTGAAGAACATATTTACTCAGAAATACCTGAATTTGAGGCAAAGAAGATGGCTTGAGCTGATCAAAGACTACGATCTAACAATTTAGTATCAGCCTGGTAAGGCTATTGTGGTAGCAGACGCTCTGAGCATGAAGTTTTCTGAATTATCAGGTATTCAGCTCACTTCTGATGAGTATCTGATACAAGATATGGAAAGATTACAGTTGAAAGTAATTTCCTCTACTGGTTCAGATTCTGGTATGTTAACTCAGATGAACATTCAACATTCTTTGGAAGGGAGGATTCAGGAAGCTCAGAAGTCAGACGCTGACTATTTGAAGTTGATTTATCAGATTAAATCTGGTAAGAAACCTATACTACGAATTTCTGATTATGGTGTTATTTTCTATAAGAATAGGCTATGGATTCCTATGTTTGGAGATCTGAGGAAAGAGAATCTGCACGAATCTCATCATTCAGGCTATACTATTCACCCAGGAAGTGGTAAGATGTACGAAGGTATAAAGAGTTTGTTTTGATGGCCTGGAATGAAAAAGGATATAGCGGAGTTTGTTTCGCAATGCGAAGCCTGTCAGTTAGTGAAGGCAGAGCATCAGTGACTAGGCGGTCTTTTGCAGTCGTTGCCTATCCCTGAGTAGAAGTGGAAAAAGGTAACGATGGATTTTGCTATAGGCTTTCCTCGATCAAGGAAAGGACATGATGCTATTTGAGTGATTGTTGATCGATTGACAAAGTCTGCACATTTTCTTCCGATCAGACAGACGGATCTGGTTGATAAGTTAGCTCAGGTATATGTGAAAGAAATTGACAGATTACACGGTGTGCCAAAAGTGATTGTATCTGATCGAGATGAACGATTTACTTCCAGACTTTGGAAGAGTATTCAGCAAGGATTGGGTACAAAATTGCATTTCAGTAATGATTTTCATCCGCAAACTGATGGATAGTCTGAGGGGACTATTCAGGTACTGGAAGATCTTCTGAGGCTATGTGTTATGGATTTTGGAGGTAGTTGGGAGGATCACATTCCTTTGATAGAATTTGCTTATAATAGCAGTTTTTAGTCCAGTATTGGTATGACACCTTATGAAGCTTTATATGGCTGAAAGTGTAGAACTCCTTTAACTCTGACTGAAGTGGGAGATAGACAAGAATTGGGTGCAACTTTTGTGGATGGAACTGTTATGAAAATCAAGTTGATTAAAGAAAGATTGAAAGCTGCACAAGACAGGCAACATAAGTATTATAATCAGAAGCACAGATTTGTGGAATTTCAGGTTGGTGACTTTGTCTATGTCAACGTCAGTCTGATGAAAGAAGTCAGCAGATTTGGAAGAGTAAGTAAGCTCAGTCCAAGGTATGTCGGACCTTTTAAAATCCTTGAAATGATTGAAAATTCAGCTTATAGATTGTCATTATCTGATCAAATGTCTGATGTATATAACATGTTTCATATATCCTCTTTGAGAAAGTGGATGTCTCATTTTAAAAAGGAACTGTCTGCTGAAGATGTAGAGATTCAGGAGAATCTGCAGTACAGCGAAGAGCCTGAAAAGATTTTGGCTTATGATGTACACAAGTTAAGAAATAAACAGATTCCTATGGTTAAGATTCAGTGGAAACACATAACAACACGAGAAGCTACTTGGGAGAAGGAGTCGGATATGAGACAATTATATCCGCATCTATTCTGACTCAGCTTTGTTTTGGAAATGTCAATGACGACATTGTTCTGAAGGTGGGGAGATTGTGAGAGACAGTTTCCATGTTTTCCTTTCAGGATCGTCCAGGACGAAGTTGGATCGTCTTGGGACGATCGATACAAGTTTGTACAGAATTTCTGGCTGGGAGGTTCGTCCCAGGACGAAGTAGGGTTTGTCTGGATGAAATTTGTCCAGAGAGCAAGCCGTCCAGGGATGATTACTGTTCGCATCTGAAAGAAGTTTATGGGCAAATCGTCCCGTACAATCTGTATGAATATATATGAGTTTGAGATCTTTGAAGAGAGAGAAAAGCCCAGGAGAGAGAAAATCAAAGGAAAAAGGAAGAAAAATGATTTTTGGGCGAGTACGGTCCGTTTTTGTCCGTCGCTGTAGTTGAAAAAGTTGACCGACTCGAGGAAAGGCACATTTCGCCTTTCTCAATTTTTAGAAACGAGAATTTTGATGACTTTTCTGTCTCAAATTTTATTTCTGTTAGCAAATATTTGGTTTCATTTCGCATTGATGAACTTTTTACCGCGTAACTTTTAGTATGTTTCTGAGAGGATGTTTGTGCACGTTTTGAGTATTTTCTGAAAGATTTTCACCGGTTATTTTAAATTATGCGGTGTTTTAATTGCATAATGAATTATCAAGATGTTGAAAAATGTTGCTTCAGTACAATGAAAGTCTTACAATGCTGTTTTGTATTATCTGTGGTAATTTGGTAAATTTCTGAATCTGTGAATTCTGTGTAAATTCTGTATACTGCTGTTATGCTGCTGATGATTTTTCTAACGTAATCCGATTTTTTGATTTGAATGTTTTGATGTGTTGTGATATCAGAAGGGAGTTAAAAAAGACCGGAATCCTTTGTGATTCCATTGTCTAGGCCAGGGAAATCTGAAAATAAGTTCTGTTCTGAAAATTCTGTATATCTGTTTCGTTCTGGTGCTATAATCACAAAGGGAGATATAAGGGGCCAGAATCCGTTGAGATTCTGTCTATGTCAGGGAAGGGAGGCATAAGGGGCCAAAATCCGTTTAGATTCTGTCAGGGTCCGGGAATCTGATTTGTATTAGCTGATATGTGAAATGTGATTTTGTCTGATTTGAAATATGTTCTGTACGATTATGCCTGTTCTGTGAAATCTGACTTGAATATTCTGTTATATGAAGTGAATTCATTTTTCTGTATCGGTGGTTTGATTTCTGTTTGATCAAGTATCTGTATTCTGTTGCTTATGCGATTTCTGTACGATTATCTGAATTCTATAGGGCTATTTGAATAACTGCTTCTGATGTATTTTATGATGTGTATTTCTGGAGATTTTGATTGGCTGGTGTAGTCTTGCTGAGCTATTAGCTCATTCTTGTTATCTGCGTAGTTTTCAGGTTCTGGGAGGGGGAAGGAAGTCTTGGAGTAGCAGTTTCGTGTCTGATCAATTTTTAGGTATTTTGTACTTCTAATTTTTGTACAGTCATGACTTTTCTGTTATATTTTATTCTTTCTATCTGTAGCCATGCAATGTAATGTACATGATTATTTTGAGGACTGAATGAAGAATATAGATGAACTGTTCTAAAATTTGGATGTTATAGTAGCTTTGTGTTTTCTGTTCTGTATGCTTGAAATTTGGAAAAAAGTCTGAAGCAAATTACCAAGCTAGATCCTGAATTCATCAGTCACGACCCGACGCGATGGGATTCGTTCCGGTCGAGTTGGGTTGTGACAACCTCTACCCCCACAAGAGTGAGGAGAAGATCTATGACCACTCCTCACCATGGAGATGTAGAAGGAAAGGCTTTAGCCAGTGGTGGCATCAAAATTAATTTAATTACCTTTTTAATAAGAAATAGGGTTTATGCTTGGGTGTACTTGTTATGTTTAGTGTAAGAGTTAGATAGTCCCATTTGCATCCCCATTCATTAGTTTATGTGGCCCATTAATAACCCATGAAGGTAACCTTATTAATACCTTAGGTGGTTTAGTTATTCACCATCAAGGATCCACCATGGGCCCAAATTAAGTGGGCTTTGTCCATTATTTAGGCAACCTAAAATTGCCCTAGAAATTAGCCTAGAAACTTAATTAAATCACCATTAATTCAATTTTAACCTTAAAAACATAAATAATGTATCAAATTGACTAGAATTAAAATCCTCAACATAGGATAATTAAAAGCTCCTTGACTGGGCCCTAAATTTAAACTTAATTTAATTTTTAAGGAAAATTAATATTTAATTAAATTAAATATTTAAAAATAATTAAAAATCACAAATGATTCTCAAACACCTAAGAACACTCCCATGGGTCATTTCTAACCTTTGTGAGTGATTTCATAAAGTTTGAAATCAATTTGGATCAAAACCATTAACACCACCCTAATTAAGCAATTTTAAAAAATCAATTAAATACTCAAACTTTAAAAATTCACAATTAATTCTTGAATTTCAAAATTGACTAAACTCATAGCCATTAGACTTCATTTAGGTTCAAGTATCTACTAAATATGCTAAACAACTAAAATAAGTCAAAGTTAAAAAATCAACATTTTGATAAATTGTAGTTTAAATTGGAGTCAGAACTTCAAAAATTCTTAACTTAATCTAAAAATTCAAATCCAGAAACCTTATTGTTTGATTACTCATTTTTTGGTCTATAGTTTTGGAAAAAAATTAAAATTCTTGAATTAACTTTAATTAAAAAAAAAACATATTTTGACCCTTTAATTTAATGCCATAAACAATCTTGAAAAGTTTGAAAATTCAATAATTAACTTGAATTACAAAAAATATTAATTTAATCATTAAAATTAGTAATCAACAATTAAATTAAAAATTTTAAACCCCCTTAATCTTTAATTAATTAAATAAACTTAAGACACTGGTCACTTTTATATAAACTAGGTCTACGAGACTATTAACTTAGCCACAAAGAAGGTGAAATAAGCTTCACTTCCTTGATGTAAATAAATTAGTAATAATTAACATTTAAAATAAATCTTAAAATCAACTTTGAATCATTAATACTTGAACATAAATTAAAAATATCTTAAACCTTCAACAAATCAAAATACTAGGCAAATTTAATAGTTACATAGCGAAGGACATATCCAAACCATACAGCCAGTTTCACACACTTTAGTAGGACAACCAAGTCTAACTAGGATAGTGTTTACTTTTTTAATATTTGAGTGAAAAGTTTTCCATGATTTTTATTGCATGCTAGCTATAATTAATTAATTGATATGATTATTTCTTTATATGTTAATTTTATACAATCTATAAATTGATGTGATGGATATTAAATTAACTTTAGATTAGGAACAATTTTGATGCTCATAGAAATTTTTGCAGGGAGCCATGCTCATGTAGGACTAAAACTTAATGGGGAAAAACAATGATTTAATTTACATATTTTTTATAGGTGCTAAAACTACTAAGCCCCCTTGAAATCAAAAAGAGAATGTCCAATCATGGCTGTGATTTTGAATTTAAGTATACATACATAACTGCTTGAGATATTTTAATTATATAACTATCTAGGATAACCATGGAATTGTTTAGAGTATTTTATATTTTTAAATGTAATATAATTCAATTGAAGTTGATCTTTGAGATGAGATGTTATACATCCAACTTAAAATCTAAAGAAGAGAGAACATACCTTAGGGGAGAGTTCCCTTCCATTTAAAGATTCAAGTCAAGATAATTTTGAATCCAAAGTGAAAATAAACACACCTTTGGGGAGGATTTCTTTCCATTTGGATACTTGGACTCAAAGAATACAATGAGCACGCAGAAGGATGAAGAAGTGAAAATATAGAGAACATCCCATTCTCAAAACCACTATCATCATTTTTAGGATTAGAATCGAGGTTTTTATCATTGGTAACATACAACTTTTAATTTCTGTAGACACTGGGTTATAAATTAAGTGGCATTTGCCTCATGGACATTAAAATCATTTAATATATTGATTTGATTATTTACATTCTTTGCACAGATAAAATTGTCTGCTTTTCTAGGTTTCATTCTTGCATGTCAATTTTTATTTAGCTTGGAAAATTTTAGTAGCTTATATGAGAACATTAAAAACTTTATCTACTAATATTAATTAAAATTTTTAGGATCACATATAAAATTAAATGATCTTAAGAAGTAAGCTCGGGTTTGCTGAGAGTGCACATGAATTCATATTTAATCTTCTCTACCTTGTTAGGCATCTCCGCGCTTGTGGATTCTAGTTGTCACCTAGTATATTAGGGTGTAATTCTATCAAGGGGATATTATGCAATATTTTGGAAAAAAAAAATTTTAAGCCTAATTTTAAAACTGATACATATCAGTTTTATATATTCAAATATCAATTAGCATGCACCGCATTAGAAATAAATTAAAGAGTAAAAAATTTCAATTACTCTAGTCATCAGTCCCAATTCCACAAAACTTAAACAACAACCCATCAATCTTTCATAAAAGACTAAACAAATGACTCTAAAGTACCTAGGCAGTTAGCTGGCTCCCCAATCCAAGCCGAGTAAAGTACAAAATAACACTACATTAGCTATGTCCGGGGCCACTATTATTTAGTGCCTAAATTAGACTTAGGATTTAGGGAAAACTCAAAATTATATGGACCCAAACTTAAGATTAGAATCCCAATTTTCTAATAAATCGATAAATCAAATTAAAATCTTCTCAAACTTGAATTTTAAAGATCATCACATAGGATAGATTAGGGCATTTATGATGTATTTCAGAATCCCAAAATGCCTCCTACTTTTAATTCATTGGCCTTCAGAAATAGGTGTTCAAATTTGATCCAATCCCGATTGAATTCCAACCTCACTCCCTTTGATATCACTCCTTAATCTTAAAATAAAATTTCTACTTTGAAAGTTTGTAAAGGTTGTTAGACCATTAAGAGCTAGCCCGAGGCTAACCAAGAGGGGGGGGGGGGGGGGGAAGGGGGGGGGGGGGGGGGGGGGGTGAATTGGTTATTTTAAAAAATTCTTTAGTGAAAAAGAAATTCTTTAAAAACTTTTCAAACCCACACATGATAATCGATACAGTGGATATAAAAATAAGTAAATTTCATAACAATAAAATAAATCAAAATTTTTAACCACACATAATTATAAAAAATAAAGAGCAGAAAATAATCAAAATGAACACACCAGAATTTATAGTGGTTCGGTCAACCTGACCTATGTCCACTCCTTGGAGACCCTCTCTCCAAGTATTTCACTAAATAGTAGTGAATCTCCTTTTGCTCTCACAGCAAAGTGAAAAAGCCTATATAGATGCTTTTGCACTACCCTGATGCGGTAGAAAATGGTGAAACTTCCGTCAGACCATCACCTAACATCCAACTTCCATCAAGACCACCACATGATGCAAGTGTTCTGCTAGACCATCGCCTGACGTCGAACTTTTTTCAGGACCACCACCTGACACCAAACTTCTGCCAGACCACCGCCTTATGCCAGACTTTTGTTATGACCACCACCTGGTGTCGGACTTCCGTTGGACCACTTCCTGACCTCAGAGTTTCACCAGTCCACCGCATAACATTGGAGTTCTGACAAACCACCGTTGGACCACCGACAAAAATTAAAGTTTTGCCAAACCACTAAATAACGCTCAAACTTTTGTCGGACCAACAATATAAGTAGGAGTAATGCCAGACAACCGAATAACTCCCAGACTTCCACTGGACCACTACCTTATGACTACGGTCTTTCTGACCCTTGTCTCCTACTGACTTTGATCCTTTCGACCTTCGACGACTACTACAGTCCTTCCAACATTCATTGCCAAACAATAATTTATTTACCACTATCTCCTATCGAGTATAGTACTTCCGACCTCCGTCGCCTACTACGATTCTTCCGACCTCCATCGCTAGATTATGGTCTTTCTGACCCCTATCTCCTACCAACTATAGTCCTTCTGACCTCCGTCGCCTACTACGATTCTTCTGACCTCCATCGCTAGATAACAATCTTTTTGACTCGTATATCCTATTGATTATGGTCCTTCCAACCTCAATCGCCTACTACAATCCTTTTGACCTCCATTGCTAGACAATAATCTTTCTAACCCTTGTCTCCTACCGACTATGATTCTTTCGACCTATGTCACTTATTACAGTCCTTCCGACCTCCATCACTAGACAATGATCTTTCTAACCACTGTTTGTAGCCAATTATCATCCTTTTGATCTCCTTCATAAGATAACGATCTTTACTGACCACTATCATTAGACTACGTCTTTCCGACCTCCGTCGCCCGTGGACTATGGTTCTACAGACCAAATAGATGTATCAATAGTGATTCTTTCAAGTCTCATCATATAATACACTCTATATGATATATATTTATTACATCAAGCCAAGGCTTTCCCCCTAGGAAGGGCCTAATTTATACTTGACTACAAATAATAGTGGATTCATTCAAACTAGGCCAGGCCCCATGATATCTCCCCAATTTTAGGATTTTCTACATAAAAATCTTGGAGTATCTTATGAATATTGCATCCTCTTTTATCTGTATGCTTTTTGGATGTTTGCACAAAGCTTTGACGTTAAACTTTATATTTCTTTGACATACAAATCTCTGACATAAAATCTCGGATAGGTCACACATCATTGGTGGATTCTCTCGATCTCTTCCACACAAGTTAACATCATTGAGTAGTGCTCTAACATACAACCTCGGATAGGTCATACATCCTTGGTGGATTCTCTCGACTTCTTCCATACATATTAATGTCATCGAGCAAGGCTATGACACACAACCTCGAATAGGTCATACATCTTTAGTGGATTCTCTCAACCTCTTCTATATAAGTTAACATCATAGAGCGGTGCTTTGACATACGACCTCGGATAGGTCATACATCCTTGGTGGATAATTTGTACCTCTTCCATTTAGGTTTACGTCATTGAGTAGTGCTCTGACATACAACTTCGGATATAGGCTATACATTCTTGGTGGATTCTCTCAATCTCTTTCATACATGTTAACATCATCGAGCAGTGCTCTTACATATAATCTCATATAAGTCACATATCCTTGGTGGATTCTCAACTTCAAAACAGTCAAATATCCTTGGTGAATTCAAATGACATCTTCTCTACTACACATTAATGCATTTCTTATAACTTCTTCTTCAAAGAAAAAATATAACCTAATCATCATCAGGCCTCCACTCAGTTAATAATGTTGGTGTGTCACTACACTATTGACAGGGTACATTACTTTGACCTCTTCCATCAGGGATGCCTGATGCTCTCACACGCCAGTGTGGATGCAGACTACTTCTAATAAAGTACGATTCGATTGTGACCCTCATCATTCCTTCTCCATATCAGATATTAGTGGCCCCTTTTCCGACTAATATTATCAGCACACTCTCACCTTCAACTGTTCACCCGGTTGTCAATCGCTACCGATCACAGTCAAACTTTTGCCTATCAACTAACTTCTGCCCATCGTCAAACTTTCGTCAAAACTTTTACACGATGTCAACGACGCCGGACTTCCTCCCATCACTGGATTTCTACCCAACCCTAGATTTTCGCCGGACTTCTTCCCTTCTTCAGACTACTATCCATCGCCAGATTTTTGTCAGACTTCTACCCGACGTCAAACTTTGCCTCATGGTCGGACTTCTGTCCATCGTTGGACTTCTACCTATCGCCAGATTTTTGTCGGGCTTCTACCCGACATCAAAATATGGCCCTTCCGACCTCCGTCTCATGATAAGTCTTTTCGACCTACATCACCAACCGACTACGGTTGTGAATCTCTCTTGGTCGTCGGATCTTTCGAAGAAGGGTGATCCCCCTACATAACCTCTATATAGGGAGGGGTCCTACAGTTAGATAAGGGATACTGCTTATCTAAAGACAAGGGAAGGCCTCCCGTACTACAGGTGAGAGAAGAGGAAAGGATGAGACTCCTACTTTGTGAGGGGCCCTAGACTTGGATAGGGGATACCGTATGAATAGGACCAAGGGAAGGCTTCAACCCGAGGAGAAGAAGAGGAAAGGAGAATGAGACACCTACTTAGTGAGGGGCCCTAGACTTGGACAGGGGATATCACCTAAAAAGGACCAAGGGAAGGCCTCAGCCTAAGGAGAATAGGAGAAAAGAATGAGGAGACTTCTACTCAGTAATGGGCCCTAGACCTAGATAAGGGATATCGCCTAAACAGGACTAGGAAAAGGCCTCAGCTTGAGGAGAAGAGGAGAAAGTGAGGGGCAAGTTTTTTCATGTCCCAAAGGGGGTATTTATAGTGAAAAAGAGAAGAGGAAGTTGGGGAAGTTATACAAAAATAATAATAATACTGCCTAACATTGGAATTCTGTCAAACTACCTCCTAATGCCGGAGTTCACAAGTCTACCACCTAATGTAGGAGTTCTGTCAGGACCACCGCCTGACACCGGACTTCTGTCAGGACCACTGTCTGACGCCGAACTTCTGTCAAGGCCACCGCCTGACGTCGGACTTCTGTCAGGACCATCGCCCAATGCCAGACTTCCGTCAGGACCACCGCCCGACGCTAGACTTCCGCCGAACCACCGCTCGATGATAGACTTCTGCTGGACCACCGCCCGATGCCAGACTTCCGCCGGACCACCGCCTGACGCCGGACTTCTGCCAGGACCACCACCCGACACCGGACTTCCTTCAAGATAATCGCCTTACGCCGGACCACCTCTTAATGCCAAAGTTCCGCTGGACTACCACCTAACACCCGAGTTTTGTTGGACCATCGCCTGACGCAAGAGTTCTTATAAACCACCGCCTGATGCCAGAGTTCTGATAAACCACCGCCGGACCACCGACAAAAGTTGGACTTCCGCCAGACCACTGAATAATGCCCGAACTTTTGTCGGACCACTAAGAGAAGTCAGAGTTCCGCCAGACCACCGATTAATGTCTGGACTTCAACCAGACCACCACCTTCGACTGCGATCTTTCTGACTCCTATCTCCTGCCAACTATGATCCTTCCGACCTCTATTGCCTACTATGGTCCTTCCGACCTCCATCTCTAAACAACGGTCTTTCTATCCCTTGTCTCCTGTCGAGTATGGTCCTTCCGACCTCCATCGCCTACTACGGCCCTTTCAACCTCCATCTCCAGATAATGGTCTTTCTGACCCCTATCACCTAACGACTACGGTCTTTCAACCTCCGTTGTCTACTACTATCTTCCCTACCTCCACTGTCAGATAATAGTCTTTATGACCCCTATCACTTGTTGACTATGGTCATTTTGACCTCCGTCGCCTACTATGGTTCTTCCGACCTCCATTGCTACACAACAATCTTTCTGACCACTGTCTCATGCCAACTATGATCCTTCTGGCCTCCGTCACCTACTACGGTCCTTCCAACCTCCATCACTAGACAACGATCCTTCTGACCACTGTCCCGCCGATGATGATCCTTCTGATCTCCTTCATAAGAGAATGATCTTTATTGACCACTATCATCTATAGACTACGGTCCCTCCAACTAGTGCCACTAGACTATAGTCTTTCCGACCTTCGTTGTCTGTCGATTATGATTCTATCAACCAAACAGATGTATAGATAAAGATTCATTCAAGTCCCATCATTTGTAACACACTCTATATGATGTATATTTGTTACATCAAGCCAAGGCCTTCCCCCAAGGAAGGGCTTCATTTGTACTTGACGACAAATAATAATGGATTCATTCAAGCTGGGCCAGGCCCAGTGATATTTTCTCCTTTTCAGGATTTCCATGTAAAAATCTTGATGTCTCTTATGAATGTTATACCCTCTCTTTTATCTATACATGTGTGCAATATTCGTACAAAGCTTAGACACCAAATTCTATATTTCTCTGCTATCGTGAATATCCCAGGATGCAACAATATATATATATATATATAATTTGTTTTATGTTTAAATTTATATTTATTTCTATCTAATTCCATCCAAATGATAAATTCCTCCAACAAAGTTAATAATTTATCTTCTAAAACAATCAAATGTGCCCGAAACTTCATTTTAGATGCTTATGACAATTTTAATCCAAGCTTTTGAGAACAAACATTGGCATTTGGAACATTACGGTTACTACTGACCAAATAGAGTTGAATACCAAAGATAGATGTGGCTATGCATAATTATTAATCTCGAAATCCATTATATATGCTGATTGTCTTAATGTGATTGTTAGATGTCATTAAAAAAGTTTTTTTTTTCTTTGGATAAAAAAAGTTAAATCCGTAAAGCAGTGAGCAAAGCAAATATTACCAAGGTTCCAGAAATTGACCTTCATTTTGATTTCCTCTTTTTTTTTATTATTATTATTATTTTTTTGT
Source organism: Dendrobium catenatum (assembly GCF_001605985.2). Lineage (NCBI taxonomy): Eukaryota > Viridiplantae > Streptophyta > Magnoliopsida > Asparagales > Orchidaceae > Dendrobium > Dendrobium catenatum. The sequence continues at coordinate 1,811,580 of NW_021318723.1, forward strand.
CCCGTTTTGGTAGCAATACACTAGGATTATTATGTTGGATGGTAGCCTAAGAACTTATAGATTTCAAAGCTTAATAAGATATCTTTACATGAACTTACATTTTGAAAAAAATTATTAGAGATAAATTTCATAGACTATGAATCACATAATCAATTAGCACTGTACAACGGTTATTTATGATTTGCAGTTTATGAACTTCTAAACGTCTCACCTATTAATCAATGAAGAAAGTTGAACATATATAATTTTCATGCTCAGAACTCGCATACTCCAAAGATACCGAGAGAATGGAAAACAGTTGAAACTTCAACCTTAAAAAAAAAAAGCTGTACTTTGTTGAACAAATTGATAAATTTAATTGAACAAGAAAGAAACTACGACAATATCAGTACGAAAGAAAATTCTGAACTTACCAGAACGCCAACAAACCAGCTGAAAAGAACTAATCAAACAAAAAATATATTTGGCTTTGCTGAGCTGGAAGACACCTGTAATCACTCCCTGATCTGGAAAGATCATCGAAGTTGCAGTCTTCAGCTCATTCACTTTCTTCTAACCTTGACATTTAGAGTCCATTGTAACAATCCCTCTGGCCGAGGAATCTCCTGTGGTAGCCTAAGAACAACCTCGTACTCACCCAGTGATGAAAGGGGTGATGGTAAGTGAATATTATCAGGATGGATGTTTACACAAAGCTGCCGAGCCACCTATTTCAGGGAGATTAACAAGACAAATCTATTTCATTAATCTGTTAAAAAGGGCATCTTGCAAATTTAATTTATTTTTGGCTACCCTTTTTGTAAAGAGGGGAACGCCATCTTTATGTGATATTAAAAGAAAAAAATTAGATTATAATTCTTCATAATCAAATCATAATGAAATCTGTAGAAGTGACAACAAGATATAGCTATCAATCGGATGAACCTACAAAAAATCTAGTATATTTTTCTGTACAACTTTTTTATGCTCTACTCTTTTTCATTGTCTCTGAATAGGTTTTGCCTATTACCCAACAAAAAGTGTTTCAACTTTAACTTCTATTCAGCTTGAAATGGGGACATGTTATCAAGATATGCAGCTTGAATGGACGACACACAAGCAAAAAGCTTCATCAAGAGATGTACGTTGCTTCCAGAACCGTATCTACAATATTAACCTGATAGTTTGTTTATCGCTATTCCTAAAAATGGTCAAACATGATGGTGCACGAAGGGCCAGTATAACTATGGTGTGCAGGCTTTGAATAATTCAAATGTGGATCCCAAGCTCCTTATCAGTTTTCCTGAAAATACAACTATCAAGTTAATCGATGGATTTAGAATATAGAGCAGTTATACCTCAGCCACAAGCTCTTTCTTTGTCACAGGTTCCCGAAGTTCGCTGTCAACCTTGATGTGCCGCCTCAAGCTCTAAAGAATCTAAATAATCAAACCACCAATCGTACAAAAATGCAGAATAACCAAAATATATTTCAAGAAAACTTTACCACATCTAAACTTCAAGATTTTAAACCAAAAAATCATTAATCATGATTATCCAACAAATCACAGTTAGGAAAGAAAAGCCCAATGTTAAGAGAGCATCTTTAAAATTCAGAAATAAATTCAGTATGAGCATGTCTGCAAAAAATTCAAACAGAGAGTTGAAAATAGGAAGGGCGCAACAAAACCAGTAACATCAATTTCATTATATATATATATATGTTGCGTCCATGAATATACGTGGTGGCAAAGAAATATAAATTTTAATATCTTAGCTTAGTACAAAGATCCAGCATGCTATCAGATAAGAGAGATGATGCATTATTTAAAGAGACCAAAATTTTTACGTGGAAAGTCCTGAATAAAGGAAAAATCATGGGGCCTAGCCTGGGTAGAATGAATCCACTAATATTTGCAGTTTATTACAAATGAGGCCCTTTATTGGAAGGAAGGCCTTGGCATGATGTAACAAATATACATCATATAGAGTGTGTTACATGGTGGAAATAGGAAGAATCACTGTTGACGTTTTCGTTTGATAAGAAGGACGATAGTCAGTGGGCGATGGAGGTCGTAAAGAACATTGTCTTGCAACGAAGATTGGAAGGACCGTAGTCGGTGGGCAGCTGAGGTTGAAAGGACCGTTGTCTGGCGACGGAAGTCAAAAGGACCATAGTCGATGGGCAACAGAGGTCGGAAGTATCATAGTCGGCGGGCAATGGAGGTCATAAAGATCCTTTTCGAGCTCGAAAGGACTGTAGTCGACAGGCAACGGAGGTCAGAAGGACCATAGTCGGGGGGCGACGGTGTTCAGAACGACTGCAGTCGGCAGGCGACGAGGTCGGACGGACCGTTGACTGGCGGAAGTCCAGCGTCAGGTAGAAATTTGACGAAAGTCCGAGCAGAAGTCCGACGATAGGTGGAAGATCGGCATCGGGTAGAGGTCCAACGAAAGTCCGACAATGGGCGAAAGCCAAGCGTCTGGTGGGAGTCCGACGTCGGGCAAAAGTCTGGAGACGGGTGAAAGTTAGGCGTTGGGTAAAAGTCCGATGAAAGTACAACAACGGGCAAAATTTCGACGTAAGGTAGAAGACAGACAAAAATCTGGCGATGAGAAGAAATTTGGCGTCCGGTAGAAGTCTGATGAAAGTCCGGCGATTGGCAGAAGTCTGGCGTCAGGTGGAAGTCCGATGAAAGTCCAACGATAGGCAGATATTCAGCGTTGCGCAGAAGTCCGACAAAAATATGGAGACGAGCAAAGGTTCAGCATCGGGTAGAAGTCTGGGGACTGGTGAAAGCCCTAGTTTGGGTAGAAATCCGGTGATGGGGGCAAAAGTCCGGAATCAGTTGTTGGCAGTGCATAAATTCAGTGTTAGTCTGTGGACAGGGAAAAATCCTGCGTCCGTCGAGAGCCGAGCGAAAGTCCGGCGGCAATCAGTGGCTGGGTTGAAGTCCGTCGGTAGTCGAGTAGTCTGGTGGAAAGAGAACTCTTCATTCTCTCCCTTCTCTTTTTGCTTGGGTTCCATGTTTCTCCCCCCCCCCCCCCCTGTTTCTCCCCCCCCCCATGGGAAATGAGGGTTGTTTATAGTTTTCTGATAGTGGCATGGCCTGTAAATAAAAGGTAGATCTAGGATAAATTGGGAGTGGTTTGAATGGATGGCCGATATTGAATCCCTAAATCTTGGACCATTTATTTGGTATTTGAATGTCTTAAAGATATCAAAATTTGATGATCTTGGGCTTGTTGGATTCGACTCGTCGAGCAACTCGATTCAACTATAAACATGTCACATTTGGAAACTGTTTGGTAATCCAAATTATGGATTGAACCTTATAAATGCGTTCGGGTCTATGATTTGGGCTCATTTGAGCTCGAATTGAGTCAAATTTGGTGTCGTTGGGTTCGTATTTCCGAGACGTTCAGTTTGACTATAAGTTTGCTGAAATCGGAGCTCAGATGGTCTCCGATTTAATTTTTTAAGTTTCCAACTTGATTTTGCCTCGAGATTCATGCCCGATCAAGATAAAGCATTAGAGTCTTAACAATCATTTAAGTATTTATGGAGTGATCAATAAGTTTTTAACCACTAGAAGACTATCAAATATCAAAAGTGCATTACCTTGACTTTTGCTATTTGTAGATTATATAATTTTGATGAATGAGGCTTCCTTAGAAAAAAATGAAAATTTTAAAAATAATGCATAAATTTTCAAAAGATAGGCCCAAGGATTAGTGAATAAGGGCTGTTTACAAGATAGGCCCAAGGAGAACTATTGTTTATTAGTAAAATTCTTAGAGTGGAGGACTCAGGAGAGTGGACGTAGGTCAAGTGACCGAACCATTATAAAATCTCTGGTGTGGTTTTTCCTTTACTATTTTTTATTTACGCTTACATTTTATTTTCATTAAAATTGCTTGGTGAAAATTATTGTAAAACTCGTTGCAAATTGTGTTTCAATCACTTGCTTCCGCATAATTTAATTTTCTTGTTTAAAATTTAAAAATTCAAAAAAAATTATTAGAACTCATGTTTAGGATTTTTTCATTGCAACAATTTTCCAATTCACCCCACTGTTGGAGCATCTCATAATTTCACTTATATAGTTGAAGATGGGCCAAAAAAACAAACAAATAAATGCCTAAGCAGTACTATGGGATTTAGAGAATCATGCTGACTCATAGGAATAGCTTATAAAAATATTGTTGGCTCAAGAAAAAACGACACGAATGCATGAATCCCGCTTTGCAGTTGTAGGATTTCATTTCCCTTAAGTCAGAATGCAATTAACCAGATTTCCCTTGAGGGTAGTGTTAGGGTTTAATTAAATCTGGGGTTCTTACTTCACATAAGCGCAAGTACTCATAATTAATTACATCTTTTAACACGTAAGAGAGAACTCTCGATTAATGATGAATAATTTTTATTAAGTAATTTAGTTCAATTATGAGGCAAGTGGAGGTAAACTCGAACAAGATCCCATGGTTCCATCGTTCCGGGTATATCATAGTTTTAGTATACTAACACTAACAATCAAGTAAATGGACAAGATCCTAACATTATTGTAGTGTCCAGGGAATCTGATTAGCAGTCATGAGCTGCTTCCTTTAAGGGATTCCAAGTAAACTTGAGTGATTAGATGTGAATTTTAGTTTTATTGGGTGTTTTTAGGTTTACATCTATTAGAATACCCAAAAGTTAATTTAGTTCAGGATTCATGACTTCGTTCATAAGTGACCCAAAAGTTTAAATTGAAATGGGTTTTACAACTTCTATTGGAAGTAGCCCAGGCATTTAAATTTGGGTTGAGACTTATAGCTTTCATAGAAAGTAGTTGGGTGCTTTTGAATTTAGGTTGGAACTTCTTGCTTTCATAGAAAGTAGATCGTATGTTTAATTTGGAGTGGGGCTCACTATATTTATAAGTTACCTAAAGGTGGGTCTTACAACCTAACTCTACAGCAAGGCTGCCCAGAGATTTAATTATTTTTGGTAGATCTTATGACTTCCCTCAATAAGTTGTCTAAAAAAGCAGGTCTTACAACTTAATCATATGGACTAAGATGCCCGTGAATTTTAATTTAATTGTTTGGATTTTATGGTCATTGCAATTTATTTAGCCATTTTTTTAAACTATGGGGCTTATTACATCCCTTAAAAATTGCTCATTATCGAGTCTTACAATCTAATCCTATAGACTAGGATGCCTAGTGCATTGAATTACTGTCAGTGCTTTTATGTGTTTTATTGAGGAATTTACGATAGAAATTTCACATACTTTCAAAATGAGGTTAGTATCATAATTATTGTATTTCAAAATATTATTTAAAGATGAAATTCTCTCCTAAAATTTTTTGCCTTGATTTTTCAACAAGAGATATCCGTGTGATTAGATTTGAGTAGGGACCTATGGCTTTCATTAGAAAGTAGCCCATTTAGTGTGATTTATGGCCTCTACTAAAGGTAGCCTGAAGATTTCAATTGCGTAGGTCTTATTGTTTCCTTAGAAATTGCCTAATTATGGGTCTTACGACCTAACCCGATAAGCTAAATGATCCAAGTTGTGGGTCTTACAACCAAGCCCTATAGACTAGGAGGCCTGAGTGAGGGGTCTAGGGTTATGTTATCACGTAAATATTTCCCTCAGAGGTCGAACCTACAACTTCTATTAGAAGTGGCCAGCATTTTAATTGGGGCTTAGTGGTTAGGTAATTTTCCTAAAATTTTCCCCTAAGGTTGATCTTACAACTTTCCCTTGAAAAATACTAAAATTAATTTTTCAAATGATTTAGTTATTTCATTAAATTTTAAGTTGTTTGAGTTGTTTGAGTTGTTGTTGAGAGTAGATTAGTGTGATTATTTTATTAACATTAAAATTAATTTTTTCAAATGATTTAGTTATTTCATTAAATTTTAATATTATTTATGAATTAATTAATTAAATAGATTAATTTACATTATGAAATTTTAGTTAAATTCAATTAATTTAAAAAAATGAAATGAATTAATATTAATGTTATTTTAAAATTAATTAGTTTATTATTTGATTAATTAATTGCATGAAATAAATTATTATTATTATTATTATTATTATTATTATTATTATTATTATTATTATTATTATTATTGTTTATTATTTAAGTTAATTATTTTTAAATGAATCAATTTCTCTCCAATGGCTCCAAAAAAAGTAACAAATTCTCCAAGAAAAGGTTTTGTAATTTCCGAGAAATTTCGGCAGCAATTAACCTTGGAGTGCATCTGTACTTTTTGTTAAGAAGAAAGATAGATCCATGTAAATATGTATTGACTATAGATAACTGAACAAAGTAACTATCAAGAACAAATATCCACTCCTGCATATTGATGACTTGTTTGATCAGTTGAAAAATACTATATTGTTTTCTATAATTAATTTAAGATCAAGATATCAACAAATGAGGGTTAAAAAAGTAGATATCAGTAAGACAACTTTTAGGGTCAGGTATGATCATTTTGAGTTTAGAGGCATGCCTTTTAGGTTGACAAATGCTCCTATTTTTATGAATATGATGAATTAGGTTTTTAAAGACTATATAAATCAGTTTGTGATTTTTTTATTTGATGACATTCTGATATGCACAAATATTGATGAGGAGCATGCTGAACATTTAAATAGTTTTAGACACATTGAAAAAGAATCATCTATATACAAAACATTCAAAATATGAATTTTTGCTAAGGAGTATTATCTTCTTGGGGCATATAATTAATGGTGAAGAAATTTAAGTAGACCCATAGAAGGTGAAAGCAATTATAGAATAGCCCACACCAAAAAATGTTATAGAGGTTCGTAGCTTCTTGGGATTGAGAAGATATTAAACGAGGTTTGTTAAAGGATTCTCACATATTGCTATGCCCTTGTCCCAATTAATGAGAAGGGATATTAAATTTGAATGGAATGTTGGATGTGAGAAGAGCTTTCATGCATTAAAGATGTATCTAACTATAACACCAATGTTGACACTTCCATCAGGAACATAAGAATTTTAGATTTACAGTGATGCTTCTTTGAAGGGTTTAGGATGTGTTCTAATGCAGCTATTGACCTCTAAGTATTAACCAATACACAGAGAACAAAAAAAGGGGAGACATCGTAAATCTTGCGTACATACCTTAAAACCATTGGGTCCACGAATCCTGCCGAGGTTACGCTAGTTCGACGCCATTTGCGATCGCTTCCCAGGAATTTCGCGATCCTACAGTGCCTCGATCCCGCTCTCGTGAGCGTCGTTAAATACCGAAGCAAATGAGACCTTCGGCTGCTCTTTCCACGCTCGGTTCCACTCTCCTACACGACTCTCCCTCTCGACTCTAAGCCACGGTCCCGATACTTCTCTCAAGCTCCGATCTCCTCCCAGATCCCGTTGCCTTCTCCTTACAGCTGAGCTCCTCACTCCAGCAGCCCGTCAATCCTCCCGTCCAGAGCTGCCGAACCTCAACCTCTCCCATTCGCTACTTCTCCTTCACGCACGCAAGATCCCGAGCTCCTTCCTCTCCAACTCCAATCCCGTCGCCACCTCCTGTGCCGACCCTAAGCCGAGAGAGAGAGAGAGAGAGAGAGAGAGAGATTCCCTACCTACCTGAGCCGCTCGATCCCGATCTCCAGACGACGCACCCTTCTTGTCGTTTCGGAAGTTACGACATTTTGACCTGAAGCAGTAACAGGAGCTGCTCTCTATGAAGGTAACTTCCTCTCTTCCATGCACTTCTTCGGCCAGACCCCTTTAACCCGATGACCAAGAGGGGGTAACACAGGATTTGACTCAACGAGATGTTTAAGAAGCCTTTTACAAAGCCTGTATAAATCCTATTCAAATCCTGTATTAACTTTTGCTGTCTTGCTCAAATCCTATTATTTCAATTAACAGGATTTGACATTAATCCTACTCAAAGTTTGTATAAATCCCGTACAAATCTTTCTTTAATTAAAATTAATTATTTTTAATTATAATCAATTATAATCATTAAATAATTAATTATATTAAAATTAATTATAATTTAATACTTAATTATAATTAATTATTATTAATAATGATTATTTTTAATTAAAATAAATTATAATAATTAATTTTTATTATAATTATAGTTAATCCTATTAGTAGTGATTAACTATAATTAATTATAATTAATTATAATTATTTATTTTAAATCAAATTTATCATTGTTACTTACCATTAATTATGATTAATTATTAAATATAATTAATTGTTCTTAAGTGATAATTAATTATTATTAATTATAATTAATTATACTTATTAATAGCTAATTATAATTATAAAGAAGAAAGAAAAGAGAAGTGATCCCCTCCACTCTCTTTCCTCGATATTCGTGTCGGACCGGCAAATCACCTAAGCACGCCTTTATTGGCCGTGGTTTTTTCCCATAAACGGGGGAGACGCCGGGAGGATGCCGAATTTTCGTATGAAATACAGACAAGGACTTGGAGCAAATTGGACTTGTGGACTTGATTCAATATACTTAAGTGAACTTAAACTCAAATAAACTTGAAAGTATAAGGTTTGAACTACATTTGATTTAAAAATCAAATGAGAAGAACAAAGAGCAAGAATTTGATTGAACTCAAGAGACTACAAAGGACTTGACCTGAACAATTTGAACAAGGACATAGAACTTGTACTCAAACAAGAGCAGAGGACTTATGAACAAGAACTTGATTTGAACATTAAGCCGGCAAGGCTTGAACTTGAAAATGAAACAAGGGACTCGATGAACTACAAAGGATTACATTGAAACTTGATTTGAGCTTTAATTGAACTTGAACTCACACTTGATTTGAAAGTCAAATGATGTGAGCAAAGACGTTGAACCTCACTTAAATAAATCATAAAATGAATGATTTGAACACAAGCAAAAATGTTGAAGACTCATTCTGGGACTCAAACCAATTGAGACCAAAGTAGATATGACTCGGATCATTCGAACTCAAAATTCAAATGATCAAAAGACCCAACTCAAAGTTGATTTGAACTTGACTCGAATCAAGAGATCACATGAAACTTATGAGCTTGATTTGAACCAAAGGGGGGACTTATAACTTGAGCTTGTCGTATTGAACTCAAACTTAAGCCTCAATGAACCATATCTTGTGTATAAGATCAAAATCAAGCTTAAGCAAATTATGCATGATTCTCAAATATATGAAATGAATCATCCATGGATAGTGGAGTGAAATGCTCATGGACCAAATTTTAGAGATCTAGCAATATCTCTATAATGAGTATGGTGAACATAGAAGCCTACAATGGTTGTTCATATCACCTGTGCTAATATCGTGGCAAGCGTACATTCCCATTCCCTACAAGCACAAAGGAAATGATCATCAAAATATTATAGCAGTCAACATCAACTACTTAGTGAAGGAAGAATGAAAATCCCTTACGAACAACTATGGGATACTTGTGATCATTCATGAACGATAATGACATGCTTGAAGTCAATACAAATAGAACTGGCAATCCACGCATAAGTGACATCGATTGAAATGATGTGGAAGTGATAGGTTCTATACAAATATAGTCATACACTCATATGTCCGACAGATTGTTCACAAGGTGGTGATGAAAGGGAAGATACATATGATGCAATATACGATGAAAAGAGCTTTTATAGATTATAGCAACAAATGTGTAGTGGGTATAATATCCTCATATAGTCAACACCAATTAGTGTGCATGGAGGGGTTGGTGATAGATGCTTACTCCTATAAACTATTGTAGAAGACCCATGGTGTACCCAATATAATGTTCACAAGCAAAGTGCCAAAGAGTTACAATAAATACAAGCTCTTATGAGCTTCTACAACCAAAGGCAGGAGATTAGCACTATGACCCGCCTACAAAAATCAACAAATAGTGCACGACAGTCTACCTGTACGAAGCAACGAACAATTCTATCCAGAAGCTGCTATGCCACACCACCGGATCTGCAACATTCGTACAAGCAGACAGAAGGCGTCTATAATTATTTCAAAGTACCCCTGCACGTGCACTATAAATTGTATACACATAGGTACACTAAAATGGGTAAAAATAATTATAAAACCCGCATGGGCCCCGGCAAGCGTGTTATTGGTACGCACGTGACGTCTAGGGATGATGCGCGGGTTGACAAGTGAATTCAGGTTCGAAACCGATCCTTCTATACGGGTTAATAGAAGTCGACAGGGTTCGAACCATTAAGCAAATATAAAGTTGTGACGACTCATATATTTGCTTTAAAATATTCATATTAGGCCTTCAAGGCCTACAACAATATGAATTCACTAATAAGGGCATAAAGCCTACGAAACCTGATCCTCTATCGACCAATAGATAGAGTCGACAAGGTTTAATCCAAAAAATGGAAATGCTCCCCAAACACCCCGATGATGGCGTGTTGATTTCTTATCTCAGCCGGAGGGGTTCACAAATATTTTTCAAATGTCATTCCAAATACTTAAATTTCCACCCAAATATCCATTCAAAACCCAAAACTCCACAAAATCCAAAAATCCACAAATCTCAAAATTCCAAAAATATTTAAAATTGAAATAAATCCATCAAAAACTTAAAACAAAATCCATCCACCCTCCGCAACAGTTTGTCGGGACGGACAAATTAAGGTTTACTTCAGCTCACAAAGAGCAAAATGCCTAGTCAAAAATATCAGTAGGATCCATTCTCAAACAATCTTTTGCCAGTAAGGACGTAGTACGTGTCCTCTAACCGGCAGTTTCGCCACCAAATGGCACTGCAGGTAAACGGTTATGACCCGGGGCCCTCTGAACCGAGTGGTTTTGCCGCCAAATGGCACCACAGATAGCGGTTATGGCCAGAGCCAATACGCTCCTTAATGGCGTTAAATCCTTGAGATATAAATCAATAGGATATGATTGATAGGGCACAAAGCCCTCTGTAAGCTAAGGTGGATTCAAATTTGTCCCCTTAGACAAACATTCAACCCAAGTCTACAAGGTCCCCTTGGACGAAGCAATCCATGGCTGCCGACAAGGATCCTTCTGTCAGGTTGGGTCGACTACCTCCTCTGACTAAGTAGACCAGGGACCATGATGGCCCGGGACGACGGAACCATGGGATCTTGATCAGGTCTATCATTCATTCCCCCACCATCCGCTTTAAGTACAAGATGGTGAAATTTCCAATTTTAAATATCAAACCCTTTCCAAATATCCAAATCCAATCAATTCTCAAATCCAAACCCATGCTGCTACTATATGCCAGATAACACGTATTATACGTATCTGATTGACAACTAGCCTTAATCGAAAGTTCTCTCTCGTTATAGGGAGGGGTAATTAACTATAGGGGCTTGCACCTATAGGAAACCAGAACTCAGATCATAAAGTCCTCACAAAATGAGGGCGAAATCTCTGGGTAGTGTGTTATCTACAAACCTATCTGCCTTCCAAAATTTACCCCGGAACTTAGTTCGTTAAAACTCTCTCGCCGAATAAAAAGAAAAAAGCACGAGCGAAGGCCGAGGCCGAATTTTCGGAGCCCACAGCAACACAAAAAAGTAATTTTATATGCATCGAGACAGCTGATGCCCCATTAAAGAAATTATCTTACTCATGATTTAGAGCTAGTTGTAGTGGTATTTGCTTTGAAGATTTGGATGCATTACTAGGGTGGGAGTAATATGTGAATTTTTTACTAATCATCAGAGCTTAAAATACATATTTTCACATAGATAATTAACTTTGAGATAGAGAAGATAGCTGGAGCTAATTATGGACTATGATGTGGATATTCAGTATCATCTGAGAAAAGTAATATTGTGGCCGATGCTTTAAGTCGTAAATCTATAAGAACGATGAATTAGATGATTACTCAGGAGGTTTAGTTGATCAAGTAAATGGACAATTTGTAATTAGAAGCTAGAAATTATAAAAATGTGGAATACTTACATCAGATGACAGTAAATCCAACTTTAACAGAACGTATCAAAGAATCTCAAAAGATTCATAGTGAATATTCAAAATTGATGGAGCAATCCCAATCAAGGAAAAGAGCAGGTCTTTCGGTTGATATTGATGAGAGCAATAAGCATAAATTGCAATTGTGGGTGCCCAGTGATCCAAAATTAAGAAAAACAATTTTGTAGGAAGCTCATCATTCTGGCTACACAATTCACCCAAGCAGTACCAAGATGTATAAAGACTTAAAAATAATTTTCTGGTGGCCAGGCACGAAGAAAGATATTGATAATACATAGCTAAGTGTGAATTATGTCAAATTGTGAAAGCTGGACATTAGCTACCAATATCTATCCCTGAGTGGAAGTAGGAATATATTTTAATGGATTTTGTTACCATATCTAGGCAATGATATAATAACATTTGGGTAATTATTGATAGACTGACAAAATCAGCTCACTTTTTTCCTACCAAGCAAACTGATTCAGTAAATAAATTGGCATGCCTGTATGTGAAAGATATTAGCAGATTATATGGTATTCCAAAAATTATTGTCTCAAATAAAGATGATAGATTCACTTCTAGGTTGTAGAAAAGTATTCATGAAAACTTGGGCACAAATTTACATTTCAATACAGTTTTTCATCCTTAAACCGATGGTCAATCTGAAAGAACAATTTAAGTATTGAAAGATTTGTTGAGATTATATGTTTTGGGAATATCACATACCATTGATAGAATTTGCTTACAATATTAACTATCAATCAAGTATACAAGTGAAATCATATAAAGCACTTTATAGTGGAGAATGAAGAACTCCCTTAAATTGGGTTGATGTAGAAGAAAGACAACTAATGGACCCAGAACTAGTTGATGAAGCAACAGAGAAAATCAGACTAATCAGAGATAAATTAAAAGTTGCTCAGGATTATCAACAAAAGTATTGTGACCCCAACCACAGAGCAGTAGATTTTGAAATTTGGAGCTTTGTATTTCTGAAGGTTAAGCCTATAAAAGGTACAGCCATTTTTAGGCAAGGAGACAAATTGGGTTCTAGATATATAGAACCTTTTGAAATTATTGAAAAGATTGTGAAAGTTACTTAAATGCTTACTCTTACAGCTGACATGTCACATATCCATAATATTTTCATATATCACTGCTAAGGAAATGGGTTACAGATTTCCATCAGAGAATTTCGCATGATGAAATTGATCTACAAAAGAATCTAACTTACACTAAGGAACCAAACAAAATAGTAGATTTTAATATTAAACAGCTCAGAAACGATCAGATCCCTTATGTTAAAGTGAAATCAAAATACACACCAAAAAAAGAGATAACCTCGTAGAGGGAAGAAGACACTTGATTGAAGTTTCCTCATTTATTTGATGACCAGATAATAAATTTTAATAATGAAATTTCAATGAGGGTAAGGTTATAATATCAAAAATTTTAAAAAATAAGCATAAAAATTTGTCCCAAAAGTTATTCTATTTTATCATTTCTCCCTAGCACGACAAAGTTATTTTCTTAAAATTCTACATTTAATTTTGAGTATTTTTTACATATATATGTCTATTTAAAATTTCAATCTAACAGTCTATATGTATAGTTATTCATTTAATAGCTATTTAATATTTAATTAACCGTTAATTAAAAGCTAAGTAATAGTTAATTAACAGTTAATTCATTTTTCGTCATATTACTATTCATATAGCCGACCCACTTAAGCTTGCATGCAACGGTTTGATGGGATCCAGTAGCTGATGTAGAGTAGGGGAATGTTAGTGGAGCCATAGTAGAATATTAGTGATATTATTATATTAAGTTGCCTTAAGCACTAAAGCTAAAGCATTTCCTTTCACTCCTTTTCTTCTCCCATTCCACAACAATCTGGCTTTCGAAGCTGATGCTTGCTGCAGAGTGGAATTCATGATCCAGAGGAGGGGAGGCGAGTGAAAATTTGGCTCTAAGGCTACTGCAGCTGCTTCTAAGCTTAGGTAAGAAAATTTAATTATTGAATTCAAGTATTTGACGCAGATAAGAATTGTTGTAATGAAGCTATAAATGCTGAATTACTAAATTTTTGAATTCAGGTATCTCAAATAGATCGGAATTGTTGTACTGTTGCTGAAATCTGATAATAACTGAGAAGTGAGAAGTATTGAAAGAAGAAAAAATTAATGTTGAATGAGAAGTTTAATGGAGGAAGCATACAAAAGGGAAAAAAAGCATGATCAACTAGAACTACTTCCTAGCAATGTGAGATGCACAAACTATGACATAGGAAATAATAAAAATTTCATATACTACAACCTCATATTTGATATGGACCATAAGAACATTAAATTCATGTTTCATCATGTATTAATTTATTTATTTATCAAGTAGTGATTATAATGGCATATTTTATAATTATTAAATGTGAATTGTATTGAAAAGGTGAAATAAATCAGACATGGGGGGTAGGCCCGCACAAGTAAAAGTAAAAGACCAGAAGAGATAATCTTATTCTCTCTCCATTCAAAAAATTTGGAATTTGGACCCAACCTTAAATGAGAAAGCAGCTTCAATTCTAAAAGTTGTGAATGCGGATCAAATCTTGAATTAGGAAGTTATAACAGTGCAAAATCCTATAGTCATCGTAATGAATTATAAGAAAATTGTTGAATAGTAGGCAGAACAAAAATTGATGTTCCGCACATCTTATGTCCAGTATGAAAATTTACAAGTGTTTTCAATTGATAGTGAATATATTTATTATTATTTCTTGTACATTATTTTCATATTTTATTGAGCTCTAGCTCATTAGCAGTGATTGTACTGCAGGAAAAGGGAATGAGCCAGTGAAATAGTAGGCAGGATGGTAGATTGCCTTTTTTGTGCGCATATGTTTTGGTTGTACAAAGAGGTCCAAGTGGAAGTTGTACATACACCTTTAGGTATGTAAATGAATTTTAAAAAGATTAATAAATCTTTGTATTTTATATGAGATATTTTGAATATGTTACTGTTATGAAATATAAAACTTGATATGCTAGGATAGTCTGAATAACCTACTTCTTACTCACCTGATTCTGATAGTAGTTCAGAATGGGTGTTAGTAAGAAGGTGTGTTCAGATTCTCTTTTTTTTGTTACACTCCATGTTAACCGTAAAGAGAGTCAAAATGGGGTGTGTCAATGACGCAACCACGAGATCTTAATCAGGTCAACCTTTACACCCTAATCATTCTCCACTCAATTGAATTCACCTCTAAAAATCAAAATTTAGCCTAAATTTGATCCTAAGAAATCTTAGGAATAGTTGTTGATCATGTTATGCCTCTAAAGTCTAAACATTTGTCGATTATATCCAATACCTCTAAAATACAAGTGATAATGCTTAATGCCTTTAAACTATTCAATGAAAACCGATATGACTAGACACTATCAAAAAAATAAATGATGATAATCTCGAGAAAGTATGTCTTTTAGACCCATACATGTTCACCCCAATCTACTTATAACACCCAAGAAGAGTCAACCTATTGTTGCTAATCAAGGCCCATTATATGATATTTCTCAAAACCTCTAACATTGTTTGGTTGGGTCCATTAGTATACACGGGATTAAACAACTATGCAATCTTGATCGGGTTTACCTTCATCAGCCCGATCATTCCACAATAGATTGAATTCACATCTAAAAATCAAATTCAAGCCTACATTTGAGTCTAAGCAGCCTCTTTAAATCAAATATTCAATTATAATATCTCAGAACCTTATGAGGTTATACAATTTTCCTCTAAATTATTCGATGAAGTTAGCACAATTAACTCTACTAATGAACGAGTTAATATCAACCTCGAAACTCTGTCTTCTACATAAATGCATTTCCACTCTAATCTGATTAGGACACTTGAAAGGAGTAAACCTATGGTTGTTAATCAAGCTCCCCATACCTTATGGCTCGAAACAATCTAATCTTGGAAAACTAGATTTAAGCATAAGATCTTGATCAATTTTAGCTCCATCCCCTAACAATTCTCTACTCAATTAAATTAACTCGAACTATCAAATCCAGGCCTAAAATTTGAGCCTAAGTGACCACCTTACTCAACAGTGTTCTCCTACAGGTAGGGGCGGTCATTAACAATGTAGCTTATGGTCATAAAAATCTCAATTCATATTTAAATAAACCCTAGTCTATCATCTGAAAATCTAGTTAAAATAAACTTGATATATCTAAAAAATAACTGAGATTCTCATCACATTAAAGAAACTCAACGAAGGGCTGGCTTTTTTGTGAGCGATCAATATTCCACAGAATAGCATAGAAGAAGAAGAAACAGGAAGAGTACTTTAAAAAGAGGTGAAACTTAAACAAAATGTAAGGCATCAAGTGCAAGTTAGTTTTCTCTGAAGATACCACTCAATATCCTGTCCAGGTTAAAAATTGTTATTCTAAATCCATTTTCTGTCATAAAAGAAAAGACTTAACATAGTATAAATGCACAATTATTGCTGCTAATGTGGACAAAGCTTTCAAACAAACCAAATCATGCAAGGATAGACCATAATTTCATTGAGCAAAGAGGGGAAGGGGAAATGCTAGAAACAATGCTGAACTCACTAGTTGAGCATTATTAAGACGTTTTGCAGCCATTTCATACTCTTTCATTTTGCTCTCCTGCATTGACACAAAAACATTTAAGAAATTGCAAGAATTGGAGACCTGACTGCATTTATGAAAGAATCAAGAAATTTAACCAGACAAGGAAGCAGAAGCAATAAAGTGAACAATAGTCAATCTCTTGATAACAGCTTAAATAGGGAACTGAGCAAACACACATTTGACAAGATCCGTAGGGAAAAGTTCTACATGAACATTAAAAAAGGGTCCTGTAAAAATAGTTGTGCAAAGGATTTGCACGAGAAAATATATTGGATCACATTGCTAACAGAACACATTTGTGAAAAAGAGCATATCAAGTAGGAAGCCTTAAAACCCAGTTCTCTAAGGCCTTTGCATAGGAAATTAATGTTGGATCTTGTTGTCATTTTAAGGCTTTCAATGAGTAACTAGGTTCGATCTATTGTAAGCTGAAGACATCAACAAAAAAAGCATATAAAATAGATGCAATCACACAACTGAGTCCAGGGAGGAGTACCTGTAAGAATTCTTAACCTTCTACATAAGGGAGGCCGCTTTGAAATTCAAATCCATGAACTAGACTCATGATGCAACAACCTAAGTTGCTCCAAGCTTAACTTCTCAAGACAAATGTAGGAGGCAAAAATAAAATGATCAAAACCCACAAAGAGACATGTGCGTAGATTGTGATGAGAAAATTGTTCAGAACAACATAAACCTAGGACTTATTGATTTATCTTTGGAGCTTTAAGAGAAACTAAATATGCAAACAATTTTAAATGTGCATTTTTGCAAGTACTTCATGATCTACAAAGCCAATGGTGGAAACATAATATAAGAGTATAATTCAAAGTGAGTAATAAGAATAGCTACTCATAAAAAGGGCATGATCAGCAGTTACAAACCAACAGGGTCAAGTGCAAAGATCTATTGTTGAAGGAGATTATAAAGTTACAACCCACCAAAAACTATTTAAAGTGAAGAGAAATGAATATGAGAGGAAAGTTATGGAAATCAGCCACCTGGCTAGTGTCTTCTTTTTCTTTAGGCACCTCTTTTACTGGTTCTTCCTCTTCACGTTTGTAAAGCTGTTCAAAAGAAGGGATGTTAATGAAGAAAACCTTAGATTGAAAATCTACATCAAGATCGTCAATAAAACTAAATATTTTTTCTTACACTAGTAGAATCAAGTTAATACAGTAAGAACATAGAATATAAAATTACGGGTCACATTCGAACATTTTATTCGCGCACTTAGGTAAGTACTAGTGATGTAGGCAGGGGGGGTCAAATCAAATTCTAATATTTGATTTTTGACTTCTCTAGCTCATTAATGTCAAGTAGTGGTGAAGCTCATTATGAGCTGATTTTTTAGTTCATTTATGGAACTAAAAAATTAGCTCATTAATTTTTAAACTTGGCTTTTCTCCTTCCCCCTTTATTATTCTCATTTCTCTGTAATTTCACTTGCCTTCTCCTCTTCCTGTTGCCTCTTGGATTGCTGCGGATTCCCTGCTGGTTTTGGCCCTTTGGTTTGCTCTTGAATTTATTGCCCTGTGGTCCCCCTTTTACTGAAATGAATATGGTTGTTTGGTCCCTGTGCTTGGCTGCTGGGATCCGTGACTTCCCTGCTTGGAACCGTGGCTTTATTCCTTGTTTATTTCGCTGTGTCGTTTGGGATTTTGGTATAGTGACTGCTGGTCTTTCAATTCCCTCATTTATTTGAGTATATGAAGATATTTTGGGGGCTGTTTTTGGACAGAATTTGAACAGTTTTAAGTGGCTGTTTGGTGGCTGTTTTGGGAGGAATTCCAAGAGACTTTTGCTAATTTCTAGACAGATTTCTACTGCAGTTTTTAGGTGCCTTTTGGCCTTCTATTTTCAGCTTTTAATTAATGTTTTGGGGCTGTTTGTATTCCCCTCTTAAGTCTATAAATAGTAGTTGTTTTGTAATGTTTTGGAGAGGTTATGATGATAATTTTTGGGACAAAACCTGAGAGGTTTTCCTTGGAAAAAGCTTGAGAGCTTTGTTCCACTTCTTCTTCTACTTCTATGGAAATCTTGCGAGCTCTTTCCAACCTTCGTCTTGACTTCTAATCTCTTTCTTCTATCCGCAAGTGCCACCCCACCAGTATCCTTCTTCTCAAACAAGAAATGCAACTTTAGGTGTTTGTCTTATTAGAATCGTTTGTAGGGTTTTTGTGTTTTTAAGTGTCTTGTAAGCATCTTTAATGTTATGTCAAAAGTTTGTAAGTCCTTTTATATGATATAAAAAGTTTGTGTTTGTTTTAATTTGTCTAGTTTTGTGAGTTCTTGATTTTTTCTAGATCCTAGAAAGAGTCTAATTTTGTGATCAAAAATTTGGGGCCCTCTCCCAAATTTTTGATTGCATCAACTAGCCTCTTTTCTTACGATACACTATAACATTAAAGTAATTCTATAGAAACCCAGGTAGAATGATTAAAGGTTCAAGTAAAATTGGGAAAACAAGCAGCAAGTTAATTGGAATCAAAACTGAATCCGATAGGAGAACATGCCCACCTTAACAGGTAGAAAATAAAAGTCAACTATTTGCATCGGTATTACGGAATCTATGATCTTATGATTAGTAGAACTAATAAAGATATTTATAACTCAGTTTCCTGTTTTCAAGGATCAGTAAATTTATGTTAGCAACAATATCTACATAGCCAACGCCGTCAATAGGGCAAAGTTTAAGCATGTTGACAGGTCAAACCAGTACTATGCTGATTTTGGCTATAGCATACGGAATCTATAATTTGGTGCTTAGTAGAAATAATAAAGATATTTGTAACTCAGTATCTTGTTTTCAAGGATCAGTAAATTTATTTGAGCAATAAGATCCACATAACCAACACCACCAATAGGGCAAAGTTAAACTTGTTAACAGGTCAACTATTTGCATCAGCATTAAAGAATCTATGATCTTGTGCTTAGTAGAAATAATAAAGATATTTGTAACTCAGTTTCTTGATTTCAAGGATCAGTAAATTTATGTTAGCAGTAAGATCTAGATAAACAACACCATCAATAGGGACAACTTTAAGCTTGTTGACAGGTCAAAAATTTGCATCAGCACTAAGGAATCTATGAGCTTGCACTTTAGTTGAAATAATAAAGATATTTGCAACTCATTTTCTTGTTTTCAAGGATTAGTAAATTTATGTTAGCAAAGAGATCTACATAACCAACCTTGTTGACAGCTAAAACCAATACCATGCTGATTTTGACGAGCATAACTCCCAGATCTAAATTGGTCTAGGGAATAAAAAAACCTTCACAAAAATGTATTACATGTAAATATCATATTTAAGTATTTGCATACTTCATGTTATTCAATTGCCTAGACAATGGGACAGGCTTAGGCATGGCAAAGACAAACTAGACCCTTTTAGGCCAATCATACTGATAGGACTTGATGATCAAAATAACACACGACAATATAAAAAATAGCAACTTACTCCAAATAGATCTAGAAATAATACAAAGAGAACTGTTTTTACTAATTTCCAAGCAAAGCAAGACAAGATATAAGTTGATTCATTGTTCGAGAGGTGAATCGTCTCTCCCACAATTTCTAGCAGCTATTAGGAACCCAAACACCTCATAAAAACTACTGCAGAAATTCAAAACATAACATAAAAATCTTAACCGTACATAATCTCCCCCTTTAAACAGCACAATACCCCTAATAAATGTCCCTTATATCTTTCCCAAAGAGTTTCCCCTTTCTCAAAGAGGTCCCTCCCAAAGCCTCTTCTCTTATAGGTGATAAAGAAGGTCATGGGCTCACCTAGGCAGCTAGACTGTTTCTGCCAACTATATCAATATTCCCATCCAAAACATTCACCTTTTCCTCAAGGTGTAAAAAGGGAAACTACTTCTGAATAGTACTATAGAGCTCCTATGTCGCCTCATACTCCGGTAAATCATTCTACTTAATCAGTACCTCCTTGATCCCCTTATCTCCTTGGCACACCCCTTTTAACTTCATTGGTTCTAATATCAACTCAATATCCTCTGACAGGGCGAGGGGGTATGGTTTCCAATGGCTTGTCACAACAACAACAACAACATCAAGCCTTTGTCCCACTATGTGGGGTCGGCTACATCAATCCTTTTTCGCCACTGTGTCCGGTTAAAAGTCAAATTCTCATTTAAAGCTAATAAAGAAATATCATTTCTAATATTTTCTAACCAAGTCTTCTTAGGTCTACCTCTACCTTTCTTAACATAAGTCAAGTCTAATACCTCAACTTTCCTAACCGGGTCATCGGGAGGCCTTCGTTTAATGTGACCAAACCATCTAAGGCGACTCTCTCTAATCTTATCTTCCACTGGAGCTACTCCAACCTTTTCACGTATATGCTCATTTCGTATCCTATCTCTAAGGGTCAAGCCACTCGTCTACCTAAGCATCCTCATCTCTGCAACACATAACTTAGTATTATGCTTCGCTTTTAATGGACAACATTCGACACCATAAAGCATTGCAGGTCTCACCACCATCTTATAGAATTTTCCCTTAAGTTTGAGGGGGACTTTTCTATCGCACAATAAGCCCGATGCATTCCTCCACTTCAACCATCCAATTTGAATTCAGCTAATAATATCGCCATCAGTTTCACCATCACTCTGAATAAAAGATCCAACATATCTAAAATGTGTGCTCTAATTAATGACTTGATCGCCCAAAGTCACAATTCTCTCACTAGGTCTATTGTTACTAAAATTACACTCCATATATTCCGTTTTAGATCTACTCAAGCGAAAACCTTTAGACTCTAAAGTTGACCTCCATAATTCAAGTTTACCTTCAACTCCCACTCTAGTCTTATCAACAAGAAGAATATCATCAGCAAAAAGCATACACCAAGGTAGATCCTCTTGCAAATGTCTAGTGAGAATATCCATGACTAAAGCAAAAAGATATGAACTTAAGGCTGATCCTTGATGTGATACAACTGAAATAGGAAAATACTTGGTAAAACAATCTTGTGTTTGAACACAAGTAATAGCTCCTGCATACATATCTTTAATAATTTGAATATAAGCATTATTAACTCCTTTGTTTTCAAGAACTCTCCATAGCGCTTCTCTTGAAACTTTATCATATGATTTCTTTAAATCAATAAATATCATATTTAGATTCTCCTTATTCTCCCTATATTTCTCCATCAAACCTCTCAATAAATGTGTGGCTTCCATAATAGACCTACCCAGCATGAATCCAAATTGATTTTGAGAAACATTAGTATCACGCCGCAACCTACGCTCCATAACTCGCTCCCATAGTTTTAAAGTATGACACATTAACTTAATTCCTCTATAATTCGCACACTCTTATGCATCATCTTTATTCTTAAAAATAGGAATTAACACACTCATTCTCCACTGATTTGGCATCTTTTTAGTCTTTAAAACAATATTAAAAAGTTTAGTAAGCCAAGAAATTTCTTTATCTCCTAAGCATTTCCACATCTCTATTGGAATATCATTAGGTCCAACAGCTTTTCCACTTCATTTTATTTAAAGCCTCTGTAACTTTAGTTTTACTTATACGCCAATAAAAATAAAAATCTTTATTTTTATTTAGGGTGATAAAGTCACTAAAGTCAATCATATTTTCACATTCTCATTAAAAAGTTTAGCAAAATACCTCATCCACCTTTGTTGAATATCATATTCTAAAAAACTACTTTTTGATCTTCATCCTTAATACACTTTACTTGAACTAAATCCTTACTGCTTCTATCTCTTTGTTTGGCTAACTTATACATATATCTTTCTCCCTCCTTAGTATCTAATATATTATATAATTCGTTAAAAGTTAAGCTCTTTGCATCGCAAATAGCTTTGTTAACTTCCTTACGAGCATCTTTATAACTTTCTCAATTATCAGAATTTTTATATTTAAACCAATTTTTATAACAATCTTCTTATTTTTTATCTTATCTTGCACATTTAAATTTCATCACCAACTATTTTTACTATTAGGAACTTTTTCCTTTGAAACTCCAAGCACATCTTTTTGCAATATTCTTAATATCACAAGCCACTTTTTCCCACATAATATTGGCATCCTCATGCACAAACAAAATCTTAAGATCTAAAATCTTACTCTTAAAAATACTTTTGTTAATATTCTTTAAATGCCACCATCTAATCCTAGAAAATTGTTATACTTTATTTTTTTATTTTTTCCCCTTTATCTTAACGTCCAAAATTAATAATCGATATTGGGTATATAATTTTTTAGTCGGAATAACTTTACAATCTTTGCAATCTAAACAATCTAATTTTCTTGTAATAAAATAATCAATTTGCATTTTACTATATCCATTTTTATAAGTGATAAGATGCTCATCTTTTTTCTTAAATAAGGTATTAGCTATTAAAAATCATAAACTAAAAAAAAAATCTAATAGTCTTACCACCTTCATTTGTCATTTCAAATCCATGGCCACTATGGATACTTTTAAAATCATCTACATCTCTACCAATATGTCCATTTAAATCTCCTCCAATAAAAACTCTTTCTTCAAGAGAAATTTTTTGTATTAATTTATCTAAGTCATTCCAAAATTTTAATTTTGAACTCATA
>NW_021318723.1:1834898-1838265 GCF_001605985.2 Dendrobium catenatum
GCATGGGCCTATCTAGAGAGAAACTCTAGCCTGCTGCAGGTCCACTGTACGGATTTGACAACCGGCCTGTAAGAGTTGAAGGAACCATTACTCTCCCGGTTGTGCTTGGAGAATTCCCCCGTCAAGTTGAACATCCCATTCTGTTTATTGTAGTAAAGTCCGAATCAGCCTACAATACAATCTTTGGAAGGCCACTCCAAACATTCTTCGGGGCTGTTGCTTCAATTCCCCACTTAAAGCTCAAGTTTCCTACCCCATCGGGGATCGGAACAGTACGAGGAGATCAACAAGTAGCACAATCATGCTATCTTAGGCATGCTCAACCACACTCATCAGTTACTCTAAGCATCGAAGACTTCGATCTTCGGAATGAAGATACCCCTCAAAGGGCCTCCCCTGTAGAAGATCTTACCTGTGTCTCCCTATCAGAAGAACATCCCTCGAGAACAGTACAGATCGGATCACTCCTCTCAGATACAGAGAAAAAAGAATACGTAGAATTTCTACGCACAAATCAAGACGTATTTGCATGGAGTTCGGCTGATATGCCCGGCATTAATCCTGAAATAATCATGCACTCTCTGAAGATCAACCCAGCATGTAAGCCAGTGATTCAAAAGAAACGAAACTTCGCCCTAGAACGTCAACTGGCAATCGAACAGGAGATTGATAAGCTTCTAAAAGCAAGATTTATAAGGGAAGTACACTACCCAACTTGGCTAGCCAACGTCGTGATGGTTCGAAAAACAAGTGGGGCTTGGAGAATGTGCGTAGACTATACAGATCTCAATAAAGCTTGCCCCAAGGACAGCTTCCCACTCCCCCGAATAGACCAGCTAGTCGACGCCACCTCCGGACATCAGATGTTAAGCTTTATGGATGCCTACTCCGGATACAACCAAATACAAATGGATCCTGCCGATGAGGAGGCAACATCTTTTCAAACGGATAAAGGGTTATATTGTTACCTGGTAATGCCATTCGGGCTCAAAAATGCAGGGGCAACTTACCAACGACTTATGAATAAGGTTTTTAAGAACCTTATTGGGCGTACCATGGAAGTTTATGTGGACGATATGCTGGTGAAGAGCCTCGAGAAATCTCAGCATATCTCAGATTTGGAAGAATGTTTTAACCTCCTCCGATCTTACAACATGCGCCTCAACCCCTCCAAATGTGCATTTGGAGTCACCTCAGGAAAGTTTCTGGGGTTCATGGTTACCCACCGAGGGATTGAGGCCAACCCGGAAAAGATCAAGGCCCTAAGGGACATGCTACCCCCCAGAAATATCAAAGAAGTTCAGAGACTGAATGGAAGGATTGCAGCACTCTCTCGATTTCTAGCTCGTTCGGGAGATAAATATTTGCCTTTCTTCAAGATCCTCAGAGGGGCTCGTAGCTCAGGATTCCAATGGACTGATAAATGCCAAGAAGCTTTTGAACAACTCCGGACTTATCTAGCCTCACCACCGCTGCTCTCAAAGCCAATTCCAGGGGAAATTTTGTATATGTACATGGCCGTCTCTTCTCAAGCTATAAGTTCAGTCTTGGTTCGGATGGATGATTCGATTCAACGCCCAGTCTATTACATCAGCAAGGTACTTTCAGATGTTGAAATGCGTTATCCATTGGCAGACAAAACAGCCTTAGCATTGGTCTTCTCAGCCAGGAAGTTACGACCTTACTTTCAGGCACATGCGATCAGGGTTTATACAAACCTACCGCTGAAAAATATTCTTCAAAAACCCGAGGCATCCGGAAGATTGATCAAATGGTCAGTAGAACTTGGAGAGTTCGATATACAGTTCCTACCTAGACCCGACATCAAGTCACAGGTGCTTGCCGATTTTGTGGTCGAATGTACTAGCTATACCTCCGAGGAATCGCCTGATGTGTCTCCTTCCTCCTCATGCTGGACATTATATGTAGACAGAGCTTCTGGGAGTTCTGGTGCTGGCACTGGAATCTTATTAATCTCCTCGCAAAAAGCCACACTCGAATACGGGCTTAGACTGAAGTTTCTGGCAACAAACAATGTTGCTGAATATGAAGCTTTAATCGCTGGATTAAGATTGGCAATTGATTGCGAAGTCCAAGACTTAGTGGTTCACACTGATTCCCAACTGGTTGCTTCTCAAGTAGAAGGGGAATTCGATACTCACAACCCACTTTTGGCTCAATACTGTCAGACAGTTAAAACCTTGTTAGCTCAAATAGCAAAGCATCAGGTCATCCATATCCTTCGAGAGCAAAACGCAAGGGCAGACTCACTCTCCAAGCTAGCAACCTCTACAACGGGAGATGTTTTCAAAAGAAAATTTATTGAGGAGATCCACCTCCCGAGTATTCAAGGCTCATGGGTACTTCAATCAATAGATGAATCAAAAGAAACTTCTTGGATCGACCCCATTCTCGCTCTCCTACAAGAAGGCTCTCTCCCTGAAGACCCAGCTATGGCAGTACGACTTCGGAGGCAAGCAGCCAACTTCACCATTATTAACGGAGAGTTGTACAAATGATCTTTCACAGGGCCATACCTCAAATGTCTTCCTCCTTCGGAGGCAAACTATGCACTTCGCGAAGTACATTCGGGCATTTGTGGGGAACATTTGGGTGGAAGGGCGCTAGCCCAAAAGGTCCTGAGACAAGGGTTCTACTGGCCGACGATAAAACAGGACGCATTAGAACTTGTACGGAAGTGTAACAGCTGTCAATTACATGCCAACCTTACTCATCTACCCGCCATAGAGATATCGACATTACAGAGTCCCTGGCCTTTTGCCCAATGGGGGATTGACATAATGGGACTATTTCCTATGGCCACGAGACAGCAAAAGTTCATCATATTGACTATCGACTATTTCACGAAGTGGGTAGAAGCAGAACCACTAGCAAAGATCACTGAAGCAAATGCCAAACAGTTCCTGTGGAAGAGCATAATATGTCGCTTTGGCATTCCTGCAAAAGTTATTACTGATAACGGAACACAATTCACTGGAAGGGTCTTTACCACATTTTGTAAAGATCTCCACATCCATCTAGTACATACGGCTGTGGCTCATCCTCAGACTAATGGGCAAACAGAGGTCACTAACCAGACCATTCTGAGAGGATTGAAGAAGCGGCTGGAGAAGGCTGGGGGGCAATGGGCTGACGAGCTTCCAAACATCCTTTGGGCCTATCGTACGATAGTAAGAACTCCAACAAGAGAGACGCCGTATAACCTTTGCTTTGGTATAGAGGCTGTCATTCCAGTCGACGTTGGAGTCCCCAGTCATAGGGTACAAACTTTCGACTCCAATGCCAACGACGAAAAACTCAGACACAACGTAGACCTCCTTCCAGAAGTAAGAGATGGGACAATACT
>NW_021318723.1:1843215-1849929 GCF_001605985.2 Dendrobium catenatum
ACAATTAATTAGGCTTAACATCCTAATTCATATTGAACGAGTTCCAACACAATATTCTTCCCAGGCTAACTATTTGGCCCACATCTTTGGTTTATATGATGCAAAGCAATGAAGATAAGTCTCCATACTGTGATTCACCACCTCCGTCTGACCATCTGTCTAAGGGTGGTAAATGATGGGGGCTATAGAGTGCACTTTTAAATTAAAAAAATATTTAAGCCTCTATATCCCTTCAACAATGCTTAGATTTTCTTTAATATATATAAAATAACAAACTCCACTTAATATACATAAGTATACATGTTGAATCAAATAATAAAGTAATAAAGTAAAGTGTCGAACCCACAAGAAAGTATGTTTTCTAACAATCAACTACTACTGTTTATTCTAATTGCAAAATTATCCTACTAAAATAAAAATGATGGGGTCCATAGAGTTCTTACATTCCTCAGTCAAAGTTATACATCACAGTAGGTTTAAACTACACATATAGCCACTATGTGCATTGAATAAAGAAGGGAAAAATATTGACAATATCATTTAATTTTATATTATAAGAATCTTTAATAGTATTTAATATGTTATCTACATCATCAACCCAACACTGGATAATAAGCTAGACATTACAGCAAAAATAAGCAAACTCGTTTTCATTGAAATCATTGAAGAATAAAAATACAAGAAATTAATATCGCCAGGAACAATCAATGCATATCCTCTACACTCCTTCCTTAATGTATAGAGTTGCTCACACAAACACTAACTAAACACTCTAATAATTGTATATAACAATTCTCTAGTCTCTCTTAGAATTGACTCTAAGAAAGATCTAAAGAAGTACTATGAAAAATATTGAAATTATACAAGTGATTAAACTTCCTTAAAAACATAACATCACTACTCTTTATAATTTAACATAAAAACAGCAGGTGGTTCTGCAGTGCTTGAAAGATTAACGCCGCGTGCTCATGAAATGAATTAGTGCTTCGGCGCTAGAACTTCTGCACCACCACAGCGCTTGCTAATGTGGAATAATTACTTAATGAACAGTCGCATCGCTTCACTAGCAGATCGAGTATATTGGAAGTTACAACTGCTACGTCGCGACGCAGTTGACTTTGAATGCTGCGGCCTATGATGCACGGACACGGACACGACACGACACGGACACAACACGACACAGACACAAGACACGGCTTTTTTAAAAAATATAGGACACGGGTACGGTGCGGACATGGCAATACATTTTTTTTATATAGTGTATATATATTAATGTAATATCATATTAAAAATGACAAACAATAATAAATGAATGACATGATAACTTGTGTAGCTTATAATATAAAATATTTAAATACAAAATATCTAGTATAATCACAAAAATATAAGCAAATAATCACTTACTACAACATCAAGCATTCAAGCTTCAACTATTAGGATTAGCTTTAGAGGTTTGTTTTTGGCCTTCAATATCATCATCATTGAATATCACTACTTTCAACTCTGGTTCAACAAGAGAAAGATTTGTAATTGTGCAAAAAGAGAGGAGATGAAAATACCTTCACTGCCAAAGAGAAATAAAAATGAAAATATTCGATGAATGAGTATTAAATGCAGACGTTGATTTGGTGTTATGGATATGAAATAAGAAATTTAGTTTAAATCTCGCAAAATATAAGAAATTATACTTTAAAAAAATTATAAAATATTTAAGATACGCGTGACACGCGTGTCAAATTTATTTTTAATATTTTTTTAATCGAACACGTTTTCGGCGTGTCTGACACGTGTCGGAGTGTCAGACGAGTGTCGTGTCGGACACGGTGTCGGACACTGCACACCTCTTTGAGGAGAAGTGTCGGTGCATCATAGGCTGTGGCGCATAAGTAACAGATTTGGCGCTAAGGCGTGATAGATTGTGATGTCGCGACGCTTGAAGACAGTGAACACGGTGCTGCCATGATGATCATTTTGAAGCCGCGACACTTGAAGACAATGAACACGGCGCTGCTATGTCCAAGTGCGGCGCCTCGATGATGTGGAAGATGTCGTGACGGCATTGAATTATCGGACACCGTGGAGCTGGTATCTACTATAAATTTTTTATCATTTTTTTTATTTTTCCTACACACAAACAATTAAATTGATAAAAACACAAATAAAATAAAAAATAATTTACGCTTATCAAATTCTCCCCAACTTAAACTCTTGCTTATCCTTAATCAAATAAAAATTCTACTATTTTGCATAATTAAATAACCAAAGTAAAAAATTGATAATTCCAAATTACTAAAGCTTTGAATTCTCTGATAGGATGGAAGGGAACTTGTTTACTCCTTTCCTTTGGGCCGCGCATAATAATTTTTTTTCTTTTTTCCTCATCTTTTTTTAGCTAAATCCTCATCCAAGGCATACCACAAGGACGAACAAATCCATATTACTTTTAATGTGAAACTAGCCTCCCAAAATAGAAATAGAAGATTTTAAAGAAGCAACAACATAAGTGGTAGACAACTTATAAGAGCAAATAGTTGGAGGATAAGAAGGAGATTGTGCAAAAGAGCACACCAAAATAATAGAATCAGTGGTTGATGGAGCCAGCAAACTCACAAAATAATAGGATTAATGTGGAAATTGGAATGAAGCCATAAAAGGTGAAGTCATTGGAGGTGAAGGAATTGAAGTCACTGGAGCTGAAGGAGAAGTCACTGGTGAATTAGAAGAACTCACCAAAGTCGAAAAGGTGAAGCAGCAAGAGGCAAAATAATTGAAGTCGTCGGAGCTAAAGTAGAAATTGGTGGAGCAGAAGTAGGAGCAGATGAACTTGCAGGAGCATCAATAAGAGCAATAGCTAGAGGTATGAGGAGTTCCACAACATCAAAAATCCTCATACTCTTCAAAAATGATGGCCAGATTCTAAGCCCTTCTTTTCTTAGGAGTCACTTTGAAGGTTCGATCCTCCAAAAACTTCATGCCCACAGGGTCATCAGTGATTCCATAAATAGTAAAAGCACCGAAAATAATAATATTCAAAACCTTTTTTAAATTATATGAAAAAAAAAAGATAAATAAATATAAAAAGTGACTTACTATAAAAATTCATATGCATGTCGGCAAGAGAAATGTATTGCTTCATGATAAAACTAGTGCCCTTCAATCGGAGGAGCATCGCAAAATCAACAACTCCCAAGAGAAATATTTATACTCTCCCTTGCAAAAGTAATCAACCTAACTTAATCAACCATCCAATCATCAATGTCATAGATAAAAAAAAAAATTAATTTCCAATCTCTATCCTTCTTCTCTAAACTACATATTTGCACATGGTTAAGAGAAAAATAAGACACATCCATCCCTTAAGACCTTAATAAAAAAGAGAAGAGAAAAAAGGATGACACGACATGGGATGTTCTTTTCACCCATATAAGAAACCATGATTACAATGTTCACAAAAGAATTTGACAATATTTGGGTGGAACGAGTCCAAAAATTAAAATGTTGACTATCTCTTAGCAGTAGCCTAGGTGTAGAGAGGATTCAAGTGGAGAGTATTGAAGTACATAAGAAGTCACAAGCCTAGTATAAATTGGCCTCTATAAAAACAAAACTCATCATTGTAGAGAGTATTGAGGTATTCGTCTTAATTGGGAAATCATACAATTAAATTTGCATTTTTTAGCAGTACCCCGGGTGTATCATCTTCATGAGAGTTAGTGTGATCATAGAGGTGTAAGTATGCTCAAACTCCTTTAAAGCATGAGGACTCTTATTCAAAGAAACATCCATCGAACAAAAGAGCAAGGCAGAGCCAAAGCATTCAGAGTTCAGAAATAGAGAAGGAAGAATAAGGAGAGAGAGTGTGTAGATATTGTGAGGAAAATGATAATATAAAGTGTTCTTAAGGCGTTAAGAGCTACTTAGAGAGAGATAGTAGGGCTCTCAAAGTGTTATGGGCTATTTATAAAGAGATTGCGGGCTTCTCAAGAAATGTCAAGTTGGTTTGATCATTTTGAATTTTAAAATTCAAATAAAAAATCTTTTCATCATTATAAATAAATCATAATAAAAAAATTAATGTTTTCTTGAATTTAAAATAGAAGCGAGATCAAAATAAATAGTAATTAAAATTGAATCACAAGCCAAAGTCAGCATAGAAAATAATAAACAAAGAGAAATTCAAAGGAAGTTCTTACACATATTTGCATCCAATGAGAAAGATGACTAGTTTCATATAACAAAAAAAAATCACGGGTAACATCTTTCTATTCGCCACTTAAGAAAATTAAAAAGCCGGGTCACACATTACATCATGAGGAATTGATCCATTTGTTAGATGTCGTGTAAAACGAACTCGCCACCATCTAAGAATTAGCTCAACTTAGATGATTCCACAAACTTGCAAGTTGAAACAACTTAAGCTTTCAAACCTTGGACTTCTCAGCATAAATCTCTGACTTTAATAGGAATAGTAGTGGAACAACCATCAATCGACCTAATTCTTTCCTCCAAAATTAATTCCCAACAAGTCACTTGCATTATTTTTTTTACATAAGGCTTACTATATTTTTTTGCTACTCCTTTCTCTATTGATCGCTTTGATTTGGCTTTTTTACTTTTTGGAGAATACCTTGAAGTAGCTCCTTGTTGGGAACATCATCGGCCTTGATAAAAAAAAATCTCAGTCATCAATCTTATGGAAGGATGATTTACAAAGAAGTTTGGAGGAACAAGACAACATAGCAGGCTAAACTTCAAGTGAATGAGCCCCGCTCATATTTATAGGCCAACCTCGATGCTAGTGTGAACCAACCAAATCAATGTCATTCTTAAACTAATAGATAAGTGTTGCTTTTATTGTGACAACTTATCAATAAAGTAAATTATGCAAATTCTAACTTTCAATAAAGTGATATGTTATTTAATTTTCTTGATCTTTTAGCAAATCATTTTTTTTAAATACAAAAGAATTGAGGAACAAACTGTGCATCCAGATATTTGGAGAGCCAGGCTTAAGCAAAAAAAGTATGGCTAAAGGCCACTGGGCGGAATAAAAGAGATAAAGATAATAAACTCATCAATGTTGTAGTATGCTCGCCAAAACCACAATGAACTCATCATGATCTTAGTGAACTTGCCAGGGTTACATTCAACTCACCATAATATATTGAACCTAGGCCTTAACTAGGCATGCTCACCCAAAAGAAGCTATTTGCCCCAGCTCAAAAACTACTAGGTTGCAATTCATTCAAACAAGCTGGTAGCTTAATCTAGTCAATTGGCAACTCCATGCAGTAAATCAGCGACTTCAACTATCAAGTTTAGGACTTCATCTAGTGATGTACTAAACCAATTGTCCTTATTCACTCCAATGTACTTTAGCCTACATGCCTCATGTACTCTGATATATTTTCTTATTTTTTTGGTATAACTTAAAAGTGTCTTTTTCTTTAGCATCCAGTGGCATAAACCTATAAGGGCCAAAGGGAGATTTTGACACACAAAGTCATTGGTATTATTGACAATCTAATGAAATCTTGGAGATTATCTCTCCATATTCTATTTTTCTCTCTTCCTACCTCTACTTTTTATTATATTTCACTTTAGAAATATCTGAATTTAACAGCAGCCATCAATTCAAAACTTCACTGAAATTTTGAATAGCTTTTTAACATCTCAGCAGCAAACCTGAATAATATTGGGCAATTGCCCCAAAACCCCTTGAATCAAATTATTCTGCTAATCAACCAGCTCTCATTCTTAGAGAAAATGAAATGCAACTTAAATCATGCAATAAATGAAGTCCACCTGTTGAGAAAAGTAACTATGACGTAAATCAACTTTAATTTGTCAACTTCATTTTACTTGGGCAACTTTAGCTCAAAACAAAAACAACAACAACAACAACAACAACAATAAATATTTATTTGAATTTAAATGTTTTGCTTAAATTCACTCCTTGTTATCACCCAGAATGTAGTAGGCTGAGAACATTTTCCAAGGAACTTGCTTCGATTATAATGTGTGATTAATTCAAAACTAAGCAGTGAGGACTCTAACCTTGCGCTGTTCCCTAATCAGAAACGCAAATTTAGGTATGTCGGGGACTGCCAGCATTTTGGGCATCAGATGGTTGCGGAAATGCCCAGGCGCCACCTTCACCGTCTCTCCAGCCTTCCCCAGCTTGTCGATCGTCTGAAACATCACAAACCAGCAAGAAAAATGAGAAACCTATAAATAGGAGAACAAGGAAAACATTGCATTTCATCTTAAGCTAAAGCTTCCAAAGCCTCACCGTGGTGAGGATGACCTCAAGCTTACGATTCCGGTATCTGAGGCCGTGGCCGGCGAAAAGCAAGTGATTGGTAGCACTGCCGCAGACAACGACCGGTCCACAGATGCAGCGACGGAGCGCGTGGGCCATCCTACGGCGGAAGCTTGTGCGTCGAGAAAGAGCAGGGGGTGTAAGCTTAACGTTGGAGTTGGGGTTGGGGCTGATATCGGGGAGTCAAAGCAGGGTGAATTTACTGCAGCCTAGTTATTTTTATTTTTTTAGCTACAATTTGCTTGGAAATAAATTTAATTTCTGATTCAAATCAGAATTTTCATTAGAGACGATTTTCTTTAATACTTTTTAAAGCAGTTTTAATATATAAATTAAAAGTTTTTATAATAAAAACTTTTAAGAAGCAATATAAAAGTTGTCTCAAATAGAAT
>NW_021318723.1:1850029-1850395 GCF_001605985.2 Dendrobium catenatum
TCGTGTCCGATCAAGCTAATTTTGTGACGACGTATCAAGGGTGAATATAGGTATTATTTTTATGTTATTAAAAATTTTGAGTGTTATGTATGTAAATAAAAAAATTTATGTGTTAAATATATAAATCATATAGTTTTATATGCTATTTATATAAATTCCCTTAAATATTAATAGTTTGGACGTTATACATTCAGCTTGAGTTAATTTTATATATATATATATTAATAGTTTGGACGTTATACATTCAGCTTGAGTTATATACAACGGCGGAGCCAGGCAGGGTCCCGCGGGGGCACGTGCCCCCTCTGGAAAAAAAAAAACTGTACCTGTAGACAATTGGGCGTTTTGGGCGGTTCTAGTATACAT